>NW_012123487.1:11038713-11137876 GCF_000951035.1 Colobus angolensis palliatus
GTGGATATAACCCAAATATCTATCGACAGATGAGTGGGATAAAAAATAAGATAGATCCATAAAATAGAATATTATTTAAAGACAATATGGGCCAAGATGACTGACTAGAAGCCGTGGTGCTCGGAGGCTCCCGTTGAAAAAAAACCATAATAAGCGTGTGAATCCTTCACTGGAAACCAAGGTATCCAGGCTCTCTCATCAAAATTGACTAGAAGGTTGTCATCACTCATGGAGAGAAGGAAGAACAGTGTGGTGCAGCAGCCCACCTGAGAGCCACGCATGGGGAAGTTCCAGAACTCCCTCACCGCAGCCAAGGGAGGCGTGAGTGAACTTGCTACCTAGCCAGGGAGACAGTGCTTTTTCCGTGTAACTGTGTAACCCACGGATCACGAACCCATGCCACTGGGGCCTGAGCGTCCTAACCCCGGAACACTCAGATACTTACAGCCTCTCAGCTGGAATCTGCTTAAGTCTCCGGAACTCCTGGGGAGAGGGGCAACCAGCAGGGCTGTGGCAGCCTGCTGTCTAAGCCATTTGAGTTCCTTGCGGGAGGGGCAGCAGCCAGCACTTGGACTTGCAAATGCCTAACACACTAAGCTTCCTGAACAGGGAAAGGGAGGCACCCATTTCTGCAGCTTCAGGCTGTGCTTTTTCCCTGCTGCAGCCAGGGTGGCTGGACGGCTTGGTCCCAAGATTTGTCCCCACAGCCTAACACACTGACTGTGGCAGTCTGCAGCCAAGAGTGCCTCTTCAGGCCTAAACCTGACCCATCCATCCTCATTGGGTGGGGATTCCCTGTAGGATCTCCAATAATTCTAGACAGAGGCTCAAGGACAGAATTCAGATCTCCCTAGGCAGAAAAGCCCCTGGGGGAGTGGTGGCCACAGTCTCTGTGGACCAGCAGATTTAGCCTCTCCTCCTGGTAGTTCTGAGAAATCCGGGAAGTCCAGAAGAGTGAGTTTCTCCCCAGTGAAACACACCCTCTCCACCAAGGGACAAAGTCCTTTGTTAAAGAGGTCCTGCTCCCTGTGCCACCCAACTGGGTGAGATCCTCCAACAGGATTTTCAGACATCCTGTACAGGAGCGATCCTATTGGCATCATGTTGGTATCCCTTGAGGTCAGAGGTTCCAGAAGAAGAAGGAGGCACCTATCTTTGCTGCTCTCTAGGCTCCTTGAATGACATTTCCAGGCACGGGAGCAAATCAGATGAACAGAGCCTGAAGTGAACCCCCAGCAAACTGCAGCAGCCCTACAGAAGAGGGACCAGAACAGACTATTGAAGAAGAAAAACAAGCAAGCAGAAAGCAACAACAGCATCAACAAGAACAAAAACAAAAAGGCCCCAACAAAAACCCCATCGAAGGGTCAGCAGCCTCAAAGACAGAAACTAGACAAACTCAGGAAGATGAGAAAGAATCAACCAAAAAATGCTGAAAACCCAAAAAGCCAGAGTGCCTCTTCTCCTCCAAATGATCGCAACATCTCTCCATCAAGGGCACAGAACTGGATGGAGGATCAAATGGTTGAATTGACAGAAGTAGGCTTCAGAAGATGGATAATAAAAAACTACACTGAGCTAAAGGAGCATGTTCTAATGCAATGCAAAGAAGCAAAGAACCTTGATAAAAGGTTGGAGGAATTGCTAACTAGAATAACCACTTTAGAGAGGAACATAAACAACCTGATGGAACTAAAAACACAAAATGAGAACCTCATGAAGCACACACAAGTATCAACAGCCGAATCGACAAAGTGGAAGAAATGATATCAGAGTTTGAAGACTACCTTACTGAAATAAGACATGCAGACAAGAATAGAGAAAAAAAGGATGAAAAGCAATGAACAAAGTCTCCAAGAAATACGAGACTTCATAAAAAGACTGAACTTAATGATTGATTGGAGTACCAGAAGGAGATGGGGAGAATGGAAACAAGCTGGAAAACATACTTCGGGATATTATCCAGGAGAACTTCCCCAACCTAGCAAGACAGGCCAACATGCAAATTCAGGAAATACAGAGAACACCACTAAGATCTTCCATGAGAAGATCAACCCCAAGACACATCATCAGATATCCCAAGGTCAAAATGAAGGAAAAACTGTTAAGGGCAGCCAGAGAGAAAGGCCAGTTCACCTACAAAGGGAGGCCCATCAGACAGGTCCGCTGTTAAGCGGACCTCTCAGCAGAAACCCTACAAGACAGAAGAGATCAGGGGCAAATACTCGACATTCTTAAAAGAATTTTCAACCCCAAATTTCATATCCAGCCAAGCTAAGCATAATAAGCGAAGAAGAAATAAAATATTTTCCAGACAAGCAAATGCTAAGGGATTTAGTTACCACCAGGCCTGACCTGCAAGAGCTCCTGAGAGAAGCACTAAATATGGAAAGGAAAAACCGGTACCAGCCACTGAGAAAACACACCAAAATATAAAGACCAATGACACTACAAAGAAACTGCATCAACTAATGTGCAAAATAAACAAGTACCATCATGATCACAAGATCAAATTCACACATAACAATACGAACTTTAAATGTAAATGGGCTATATGCCCCAATTAAAAGACACAGACTGACAAATTGGATAAGAAGTCAAGATCCACCTCTGTGTTGTATTCAAGAGACCCATCCCACATGCAAAGACACACATAGGCTCAAAATACAGGGATGGAGGAAAATTTACTAAGCAAATGGAAAGCAAAAAATAAATAAATAAATAAAATTAAAAAAAAAAAAAAGCAGAGTCAGCCAGGCATGGTGGATCACACCTGTAATCCCAGCACTTTGGGAGGCCAAGGTGGGCAGATCACAAGGTCTGGAGTTCAAGACCAGCCTGGCCAACATGGTGAAACCCTGTCTCTACTAAAAATACAAAAAGTAGTCAGGCATGGTGGGGGGCACCTGTAATCACAGCTACTTGGGAGGCTGAGGCAGGAGAATTGCTTGAATCCAAGAGTCAGAGATTGCAGTGAGCCGAGATTATGCCACCACACTCCAGCCTGGACAACAGAGGAAGATTCTGTCAAAGAAAAAAAAAAAAAATAAAGCAGGGGTTGCAATCCTAATCTCTGAGAAAACAGACTTTAAACCAACAAAGGTCAACAAAGCCAAAGAAGGGCATTACATAATGGTAAAAGGAACAATTCAACAGGAAGAGCTATTTTAAATACATATGCACCCAACACAGGAGCACTCAGATTCATAAAACAAGTTCTTAGAGACTTACAAAGAGACTTATATGCCCAAACAATAATAGTGAGAGACTTTAACACCCCAATGTCAGTATTAGACAGATCAATGAGACAGAAAATTAACAAGGATTTTCAGGGCTTGAACTAAACTCTAAATCAAGTGGACCTAGTAGATGTCTACGGAACTCTCTACCCCAAATCAGCAGAATATACATTCTTTTCAGTGCCACATGGAACTCATTCTAAAATCAACTACATAATTAGAAGTAAAATACTCCTCAGCAAATGCAATAGAAATGAAATCATAACAAACAGTCTCACAGACCACAGTGTAATCAAATTAGGAATTGGGATTAAGAAACTCACTCACAACCACATGATTTCATGAAAACTGAACATTAAAAATTGCTCCCGAATGACTCCTGGGTAAATAATGAAATTAAGGCAGAAATCAAGAAGTTATTTGAAACCAATAAGAACAAAGAGACAACGTAACAGAATCTCTGGGACACAGCTAAAGCAGTGTTAAGAGGGAAATTTATAGCACTAAATATCCACTTCAGAAAGCTAAAAAAATCTCAAATCGACATGCTAACATCACAATTAAAAGAGCTAGAAAGGCAAGAACAAACTAATCCAAAAGCTAGCAGAAGACAAGAAATAACTAAGATCAGGGAAGAACTGAAGGAGATAGGGACATGAAAAACTCTCCAAAAAAAATCGATAAATCCAGGAGCTTTTTTTCTTTTTTAATTAACAAAACAAATAGACCACTAACTAGACTAATAAAGAAGAAGAGAGATAATAATCAAACAGACACAGAAAAAAATGATAAAGGGGATATCACCAATGACCCCACAGAAATGCAAACTACCATCAGAGAATACTATAAACACATCTATGCAAATAAATTAGAAAATATAGAAGAAAGGGATAAATTCCTGGATGCATATACCCTACCAAGACTAAACCAGGAAGAAGCTGAATCCCTGAATAGGCCAATAACAATCTCTGAAATTGGGGCAGTAATTAATAGCCTACCAACCAAAAAAAGCCCAGGACCAGATGGATTCACAGCTGAATTCTGCCAGAAATACAAAGAAGAGCTGGTACCATTCTTTCTGAAACTATTCCAAACAATTAAAAAGGAGGGATTTCTCCCTAACTCATTTTATGAAGCCAGCATCATCCTGATACCAATACCAGGAAGAGACACAACAACAATAAAAAATATCAGGCCAATATCCCTGATGAACATTGATGCAAAAATCCTCAATAAAATACTGTCAAACCAAATCCAGCAGCACACCAAAAAAGGTATCCACCATGACCAAGTTGGCTTCATCCCTGGAAAGCAAGGTTGGTTCAACATATGCAAATCAATGAACATAATTCATCACATAAACAGAACTAAAGACAAAAAGCACATGATTATCTGAATAGCCACAGAAAAGACCTTTGATAAAACCCAACATCCCTTCATGTTAAAAATTCTCAATAACTAGGTATTAATGGAATATGTGTCAAAATAATAAGAGCTGTTTATGACAAACCCATAGCCAATATCTTATTGAATCGGCAAAAGCTGGAAGCATTCTCTTTGAAAACCGGTACAAGATAAGGATGCCCTCTCTCACCACTCCTATTCAACATAGTATTGGAAGTTATAGCCAGGGCAATAAGGCAAGAGAAAGAAATAAAGGGTATTAAAATAGAAAGAGAGGAAGTCAAGTTGTCTCAAATTTATAGACAACATGATTGTTATGTAGAAAACCCCATCATCTCAGCCCGAAAACTTCTTGAACTGATAAGCAACTTCAGCAAAGTCTCGGTTTACAAAATCAATGTGCAAAAATGACAAGCATTCCTTTATACCAACAATAGGCAAGCAGGGAGTCAAATCATGAATGAACTCCCATTCACAATTGCTACAAAGATAATAAAATACCTAGACATACAGCTAACAAGGGATGTGAAGGACCTTTCCAAGGAGAACTACAAACCACTGCTCAGGGAAATAAGAGAGGACACAAACAAGTGGAAAAACATTCCATCCTCCTGAATAGGAAGAATCAATATCATGAAAATGGCCATACTACCCAAAGTAATTTATAGATTCAATGCTATTCCCATCAAACTACCACTGACGTTCTTCACAGAATTAGAAAAAAAAACTTAATTTATTTTTTTAAAATAAAATAATGAGTTTACAATAAATTAAATTTAAAATTTATTTTAAATTTTATATGGTATCAAAGAAGCATGAAAGGAGACCCGTATAGCCAAGACAATCTTGTGCAAAAACAACAAAGCTGGAGGCATCACACTATCTGACTTCAAACTATACTACAAGGTTACAGTAACCAAAAGAGCATGGAACAAAACAGACATATAGAGCAATGGAGCAGAACAGAGACCTCAGAAATAACATCACACATCTACAACCATCTGATCCTCGACAAACCTTATAAAAACCAGCTATGGGGAAAGGATCTCCTATTCAGTAAATAGTGCTGGCAAAACTGGCTAGCCAAACGTAGAAAACTGCAACTGGACTCCTTTCTTGTACCTTATACAAAAATTAACTCAAGATCGATTAAAGACTTAAATGTAAAACCCAAAGCCATAAAAACCCTAGAAGAACACCTAGGCAGTACTATTTGGGACACACGCATGCGCAAATAATTCATGACTAAAATGCCAAAAGCAATTGCAACAAAAGCCAATATTGACAAATGGGATCTAATTAAACTAAAGGGCTTCTGCATAGCAAAAGAAACTATCATCAGAGTGAACAGGCAGCCTACAGAATGGGAGAAAATTTTTCCAATCAACCCATCTAACAAAAGTCTAATATCCAGAATTTACAAGGAAGTTAAACAGATTTACAAGAAAAAAAACAAACAAACAAGTCCATCAAAAAGTGGGCAAAGGATATGAACAGACATTTCTCAAAAGAAGACATTTACACAGCTGACAATCATATGAAAAAAAGCTCAACATCACTGATCATCAGAGAAATGCAAATCAAAACCACAATGAGATTCCATCTCATGCCAGTCAGAAAGGCAATTATCAAAAAGTCAGGAAACAATAGATGCTGGTGAGGCTGTGGAGAAATAGGAATGCTTTTACACTGTTGGTAGGAATGTAAATTAGTTTGACCATTGTGGAAGATAGCATGGTGATTCCTCAAAGATCTAGAACCAGAAATACCATCTGACCAAGCAACCCCATTACTGGGTATATACCCAGAGGAAGATAAAGACACATGCACATATATGTTTATTGCAGCACTATTTACAATATCAAAGACATGGAACCAACCCAAATGCCCATCAATGATAGACTGGATAAAGAAAATGTGGTACCTATATACCATAGAATACTATGCAGCCATAAAAAGGAAAGAGAACATGTGCTTTGCAGGGACATGGATGAAGCTGGAAGCCATCATCTTCAGCAAAGTAACACAGGAGCAGAAAACCAAACACCACATGTTCTCATTCATAAGTGGGAGTTGAACATTGAGAACACATGGACACAGAGGAGGAACAACACACACCAGGGCCTGTTGTGGGATTGGGGATGAGGTGAGGGAACTTAGGGGACAGGTCAACAGGTGCAGCAAACCATCATGGCACTCATATAGCTATGTAACAAACCTGCATGTTCTGCACATGTGTCTGGTTTTTTATTTATTTATTTTTTTAGAAGAAATAAAGAAAAAAAGAATATTATTTAACAATAGAAAGGAATGAATTACTAATACATGCTATAATGGGGGTAAATCTCAAAAACGTTATGCTAAGTGAAAGAAGACAGATTCAAAAGGCCACAGACTGTATGAATCCATTTATATAAAATGTCTAGAAATGCAATCCAATAGAAATAAAAAGTATATTAGTGGTTACCTGGGGCTGGGTGTGGGAATGGGAGTGACACAAGGGATGGGCACAAGGGACATTTTTGGGTAATGAAAATGTTCTTAAATTGGATTGTAGTGGTAGTTGCACAATTCTGTAAATTTACTAAAAGTCATTAAACTGTATATTAGTTCGCTTTCATGCTGTTGATAAAGAAATACCTGAAACTGGGAATACAAAGAGGTTTAATTGGACTTACAGTTCCACATGGAGGCCTCAGAATCATGGCAGGATGTGAAAGGCACTTCTTACATGGTGGCAGCAAGAGAAAAATGAAGAAGCAGCAAAAGCGGAAACCACTGATAAACCCATCAGATCTCGTGAGACTTATTCACTGAGACTTATTATGAGAATAGCATGGGAAAAACCGGCCCCCATGATTCGATTATCTCCCCATGGGTCTCTCCCACAATACATGGGAATTTTGGGAGATACAATTCAAGTTGAGATTTAGTGGGGACACAGCCAAACCATATAATTCCACCCCTGGCCCCTCCGAGTCTCATGTCCTCACATTTCAAAAACGACCATGCCTTCCCAATAATCCCCCAGAGTCTTAACTCATTTCAGCATTAACCCAAAAGTCCACAGTCGAAAGTCTCATCTGAGACAAGGCAAGTCCCTTCCACTTATGAGCCTATAAAATCAAAAGCAAGTTAGTTACTTCCTCGATACAATGGGGGTACAGGTATTGGGTAAATATAGCCATTTCAAATGGGAGAAATTGGCCAAAACAAAGGGGCTACAGGGGGCATGCAAGTCCAAAGTCCAGCGGGACTGTCAAACTTCAAAACTCCAAAATGATCTCCTTTAACTCCAGGCCTCACATCTAGGTTATGCTGATGCAAGAGGTGGGTTCCCATGGTCTTGGGCAGCTACACCCCTGTGGCTTTGCAGGATACAGCCTCCCTCCCGGCTGCTTTCACAGGCTGGTGTTGAGTGTCTGCGGCTTTTCCAGGTGCATGATCCAAGCTGTCAGTGGATCTACCATTCTGGGGTCTGGAGGACGGTGGCCCTCTTCTCACAGCTCCACCTAGCAGCACTCCACCAGGGACTCTGTGTGGGGCCTCTAACCCCACATTTCCCTTCCGCACTGCTCTAGCAGAGGTTCTCCATGAGGGCCCTGGACCTGCAGCAAACTTTTGCCTGGGCATCCAGGCATTTCTGTATATCTTCTGAAATCTAGATGGAGGTTCCCAAACCTCAATTCTTGACTTCTGTGCACCTGCAGGCTCAACACCATATGGAAGCTGCCAAGACTTGGGGCTTCCACCCTCTGAAGTCACATCTTGAGCTGCACATTGGCCCCTTTCAGCCACAGCTGGAGCAGCTGGGACCCATGGCACCAAGTCCCTCGGCTGCATACAGCACGAGAACCTTGGGCCCAGCCCACCAGACTACTTTTTCCTCCTGGGCCTCTGGGCCTGTGATAGGAGGGGCTGCTGTGAAGGTCTCTGACATGACTTGGTGACATTTTCCCCATGGTCTTGGGGATTAACATTAGGCTCATTGCTCCTTACTTATGCAAATTTCTGCAGTTGGCTTGAATTTCTCCCCATAAAATGGGTTTTTCTTTTCTGTTGCATAGTCAGGTTGCACATTTTCTGAACTTTTATGCTCTGTTTCCCTTTTAAAACTGAATGCCTTTAACAGTACCCAAGTCACCTCTTGAATGCTTTGCTGCTTAGAAATTTCTTCCGCCAGATAACCTAAATCATCTCTCTCAAGTTCAAAGTTCCATAAATCTCTAGGGCAGGGACAAAATGCCACCAGTCTCTGCTAAAACATAACAAGAGTCACTTTTGCTCCAGTGCCCTACAAGTGTCTTGTCTCCATCTGAGACCACCTCAGCCTGGTTTTATTGTCTATGTCGCTATCAGCATTTTGGGCAAAGCCATTCAACAAGTCTCCAGGAAGTTCCAAACTTTCCCACATTTCCCTGTCTTCTTCTGAGCCCTTCAAACCGTTCCAATCTCTGCCCGTTACCCAGTTCCAAAGTCGCTTCCACACTTTTGGGTATCTTTTCAGTAATGCCCCACTCTACTGGTACTAATTTACTATATTAGTTTGTTTTCATGCTGCTGATAAATACCCGAAACTGGGAACATAAATAGGTTTAATTGGAGTTACCGTTCCACATGGCTGGAAAGGCCTCAGAATCATGGTGGGAGGTGAAAGGCACTTCTTACATGGTGGTGGCAAAAGAAAAATGAAGAAGAGGCAAAAGCGGAAACCCCTGATAAACCCATCAGATTTCGTGAGACTTACTCACTATCATGAGAATAGCATGGGAAAGACCAGCCCCCATAATTGAATTACCTCTCCCTGGGTCCCTCCTACAACACATGGGAATTCTGGGAGATACAATTCAAGTTGAGATTTAGTGGGGCACAGCCAAACCATATCAAACTGTAAACTTAAAATAGGTTAATTTTATAGTATACAAGTTACACCTCAATAAAACCAGTCTTAAAAATGTTCCTTTTTAAAAAACTATACATTACTAGGCTATAATTTTATTTGAAAGTAGGGATATACAAATGGTCTCAGGAGCTCTTGCCCCATAGGTGGAGTGTCAAACCTCATGACTCCAGGTGTCCGTAATTTCAACAGGGAACAAGAATAAATAGACTATTTCTTGTTTCTGGGGAAGGTGTTTATAAGCAAATTCACTATGTACACCAAATAACAGGGGTAGGGTTAGAATATTTACAAAGAATAGACTTTTAAATTCCTATGTAATTTAGAAGCACTAATTTTAATACAAGGATCTAGCGGTATAAAATATCCTTATATATTAAAACAGATCCTTTAACTTCTCTGCAACATAATCTTCTGATAAAATCATTTGAGTTCTGCACTTAAACTTTTTAACTAATATCTAATTCAGACATCTCATTAAATTAGAAGCTTCTTTCCACTTTTGCCCTAGTTTGTTTAAAAGGGAGCCATTCATAGCATATTTCTACAATTATTAATTATACCTTGACCAAGAATATGTATACACATATTATGCAAATACATATTGTAAGGAACAGAGGCTATAAAAGTAGTTAAAAATGCATATTTGATTTTTGGTGACCAGTGACACATTTTGTCCCTAATTGCAATCAGGTACCTGGAATGTGATGGGCCTCTTTCCTGGGAAGTTTGGGAAGACAGACTTCCATCAAAGGAGTTTCCTCGGTGGCAGCCTGAAATGGTGGCCTTGGGTGAGATGGAATCTGACTGGAATGTTTCACAAACCACCTGGAGTCCCTTTTGGAGGTAGAGATAGCAGATTAGGTTTTGTTTTTTTGTTGTTGTTTTTTTGTTTTCCCTGTAGCTATATCCTCTAGAATTAGCTACCATACTACAACATGGTTCCATATATGGGTTTTTTTCACCATAGTTAATTATGATATTATGAATCAAGGGATTTTGATTTTGTCTCAGAGAGAATAGAAACAGACTTCTAGGGATCACCTGTGTCATTTCAAGCATCAGGCAAAGTAATTTCATATATTTTGTTTCATTTTGTTCTTAATTATTTTCTTTTTCATCTCCATACCCAGTATCTACAGGAGAGTTACACATCAAGAATTCATCATACTAAGGTGAACTAAATGGAAGCATGAGGCTAAAATAGAAGCACTAGGTTAGTAGGAGCTAATCAAATTGAAGCCAGAACATGAGAACAGAAGTGCAAGGTTAACTTTTTTCTTCATTCATCAGTGGAGAGATGCAATATACTTTCCTAATCGACACAATGACCTTTATTCTGATTTATAAGTACACATTCAGCAGTTCTGTTACCAGGTAGCTTATTTTAATTACATTTAGCTGATAAATGTAATTCTGCCCAGGTAATGTGAGGTATTTTTCCATAGATATTACAGGTGAAATTCTTTGCTAAAGTATAAAGACCCTCAACAATCTATTTGGAAGGTTAGCCCTTACAATTTTAATTTTTACACACCAAAATAAGGCATTATTCAACCATGATGGACAGAGAGACAAATACAGCTAGAAATTCCATGAATTAAGTCTTCTGAACTTGACCATAAAATTCTTTAGCATAAGCATACTATCTGTGCCTCATGTTAGGTGATTTGAGATATTTAAAAAATTAGATGAATCTGACCCTTAAACTCATGAGCTTACAGTTATGTCTCAAGATAGGTAAGTATAGGTCAGAGAAACATGTCCAATATAAATATAATGCAAGCCACAAACAGCCACATATCTGATTTTAAATTCTGTAGAGGCCACATTAAAAACAGTGAAAATGAACAGGTGAAATTGTTTTTAATAATATATTCTTTTTGACCCCTAATTATCATTTCAACATAGAATCAATACAAAAATTATTAACTATTTCTTTTTTTTACTATTTTTTTTTTTAAGACATGGTCTCGCTTACCCAATTCAGAGTGCAGTGGTGTGATCATGACTCATTGCAACCTCCATGTCCCAGGTTTGGGTGATCCTCTCCACTTAGCTTCCCAAGTAGCTGGGACTACAGGCGTGTGCCACTATGCCCCGCTAATTTTTCTATTTTTAGTAGAGACACAGTTTTGCCATATTGCCCAGGCTGGTCTCAAACTCCTGGGCTCAAGCTATCTGCCTGCCTAAGCCTCCTAAAGTGCTGGAATTACAGGTATGAGCCACTGCGCCAAGTCTACACTCTATTTTATACTGCATTTTCAAAATCTGCTGTACATTCTACACTCTCAATTCAGACTAGCAGTATTTCAAGTGTTCAATAGCCACACGGGCCTAGAGGCTATCATATTGGACAGTGCAGGCTTAGACTAATTGGACAAGAGTTTAGGGGAAATTGAGATCTTAATTGGTCCTTAAAAGGATAAAATTTAAATGAAGGAAAGAGAAGATTCTAGTTAAAGGAAACAATCTGAGCAAGGATTTGGAGGCTAAAATGAGCAGGCACTGTAAGTTAGAGATAATAGATAACTGACTGAAGGGATAATCAGAGACAGGGTTACTTAACAAAGGTGGTGCCAAGTGGTGGGAGGCACAAAAAACAGGGAGAGGAATTTGGTCTTGCAGCGACAGTCAATAGGATCCACTATAGGTTCCTAAGGAGAAAGGGACATGATAAAAGGATGGCACTTGCATAAAATGCCTTACGTGAAATGGTGAGTTAATAAATAAATGATATATTAGGAAATTAGTCAGTAACTATTACTGGTGTTTATGCAAAGGAGAACAGTCTAGAAGTAGAAAATTCAATTAGGTAGGTTCAACTGCAATTTAGTTATGAGGGCCTGATTTAGAGGATAGCAGTGGGCATAAAGAATAAAGAAAACATCTGAGCAATATAAAGAAAAGAAGACAATATGACTTAGCAGGAAATCAAATCAAGAGGATTAAGTATAACATAATATGAGATGTATATATTTCATTGTATCTAAGATGTCATCATTTAGAAGACACACCATTATTTTATGTAACGTTAAGAAAAAAATACCCTATTAATTAAACTAGGACATTTTACTTCTATCATTGGGGATTTTTAATTTTATACTTGTTGAAAGAGCTATTTTACATTTATTTAGGCACAGCTGTTTTATTATATTTCCACCCTGTGTATATGTAAGAGGAAAGTATAAGTGAAATAAATTGGGGTAGGTGTTCCTAAAACTACTTCACATTTAAAATTTTCAACCCTGAATTGTTAATATTTGAGTTTTTCCAAAGAATAACCTCCTCTATATCAAAAGTGTTATCTCTTGAAATACCTCTCCACTATTCCCTCTGACATATACTTATAATCCACTGACCGTGATGATGCAAATTTAGATGCTGGAAATGACCAAATTCATGCTGCACAAGAATTACAACCATATCAAGACAGCTACCAGTAGAGAGATTATAAAAGGCCAAAGACTGTCAAGAATACTCAATTTCAAATATGTTAAATGTGAAAAATATATACATCTTACAGCATATAAATCACAGTGTCTGTACTTAGTAATTGCTCAGTAAATGGTAGATGTAATAGGACTCCAAAATTTCCAGGTTGGAGGGGAAAAAGAGTGATAATCTTCCTGGCAGTAGTAGCAGTTGGAAAGCGGATCCAATTTTGATGGAAGGCAGCAAGTTTCACTTTGCACATGTTGAATTGAAAGTCAAAGCAGTTCATTTAATGCCACAAGTTAATGGTAGTATTGATTTCTATGTAGCTTTCAATTACTCTGGCCTTCGTTTCTTTCTTTTCTTGATCAAACATGACAAATTTGCACTGAATTATATTCTGCATCTTATATCATATTTTGCATCTTCTGTTTTATGTGGGTTAGTCTTGACCCCTCATTAAACTTTAAGATTCCTTAAGGGGTAGGACTATCTTATAACTCCTTCCAACTCCCTCTTCCTGACCTCTGGCAGCATTATTCTACCTACATTAGAGTTACTTAACAAACATTAGAGGATTCAATAATTGAGAACAAGGTGATATGTTATTTAATCTGGGATGTAATGATAACTAACATTGAGTGTTACATGTAAGCCACTGAGATAAAGCACAACTCATTACACACTAGGCACTGAGATAAAATACTAGTCGTATATTGTCTTGTTTCCACACCTCCACGCTTTGGGGAGATACAGAAAATTAATTTTCATACACAACTGATAAAAAACCTGAGGCTGTTAAAAGTTGCACATTCAGAAAGGAGGAGTGGCTTTGAGCCTGGTAGTACGATTCTAGAACTCATGTCTTTACCTTCACACTACACTATGTCCAAGGACTTACTGCCTCCCTTCTTATGATTATAATAAACTAACCTCTAAGTGTCTTGCATCTTGATTTGGCGATTCACAGGTCCGGTTTTGACTGTTGATAGGAGAACTTCTCTTAGCTGAAAAGATGGAAGAAGTTCCATCGTTTTATAAGGTTATAGTTCTTTTTATTTCATAAGTGCATTTCATTTTCAAATAGAAAAGCTATTTTAATAGAACATTATTACTTTAAAAGAAGACATTAATGCATATTGTAAGAGAAATTCAAATAACCAATTCAAAAATCTTAGCATTGTTTTGGTTATCAATGTAGATATTCATCTCTTCAGTCTGACTCAGTAAGTTAAGGTGCTAAAAAGTTGGCAATACTAAAAATATCAATAATAGTTAACACCTACTCAGCAACTTATATATACAAAGTTCTCTAAGCATTTTACATATACAGTCATGCATCACTTAAGGACAAAGATACTTTCTGAGAAATGTGTTGTTAGGCAATTTCATCATTGTGCAAACATCATAGAGTTTACTTACACAAACCTAGGTGGTATAGCCACCCACACATCTAGGCTATATTACATAACCTAGCGCTTCTAGGCTGCAAACCTGTACGGTACATTACTGTATTGAATCCTGTAGGCAATCATAACACAATGGCATTTGTGTATCTAAACATAGAAAACATACAGTAAAAATACGGTATAAAAGATAACAAATTATACACCTATATAGAGCACTTACCATGAATGGAGCTTGCAAGAATGGGTGTTGCTCTGGGTGAGTCAGTGAGTGAGTAGTGAGTGAATATGAAGGCTTTGCTAAATTTATTTTTAAAAAGTTTTTATTCTTTAATAATAAATTAACTTTAGCTTACTATAACTTTTTTACTTTATAAACTTTTTAGTTTTTTAAACTTTTTGACTCTTGTAATAATACTAAGCTTAAAATAAATACATCATATAGCTGCACAAAAATATTTAATTTCTAACTATTCTATAAGCTTTTTAATATAGTCATATATTTATAAATTTGTATATTTATTTTACTTTTATTTATATATTTTTTATCTTTTATACTTTTAATATATTTTATAGTATATATTGCTACATATACTAGCATGTAGTATGTATAGTATGTATTAAAAAGTACAAAAGTATATTTTATGGTTTTTATATACTTATTTTATACTCTTATATATTTATTTGACTTAAAAAAAATTTTTTTTTGAGACGGAGTTTTGCTCTTGTTGCCCAGGCTGGAGCGCAATGGCGTGATCTCGGCTCAATGCAACCTCCACCTCCCAGGTTCAAGCAATTCTCCTGCCTCAACCTTCTCAAGTAGCTAGGATTATAGGTATGCACCACCAAGCCAGGCTAATTTTGTATTTTTAGTACAGATGGGGTTTTTCCGTGTGGGTCAGGCTGGTCTCGAACTCCTGACCTCAGGTGATCCACCCACCTCAGCCTCCCAAAGTGCTGGGATTACAGGTGTGAGCCACTGCGCCCGGCCAACTTTTTTGTTTTAAAACAAGTGCAGCGACTGCTTACTCACTATGTGCCAGGCATTCTCATTTTTGGTTAAGAACAAGACACAAACACACACATTAGCCTAGGCCTACCCGGCATCAAGATCATCTGTATCACTGTCTTCCACCTTCATGTCTTGTCCCAAAGGAAGCTCTTCAGGGGCAATAACACACATGGAATTGTCATCTTTTATGATAACAATGCCTTCTTCTGGAACATCTCCTAAAAGACCTGCCTAAGATTGTTTTACAGTTAACTTTTTTAAAATAATAAAAATGGATAGTAGGAGTAGAAGAAATATACTCTAAAATAACAATTAAAAGTATGGTATAGTAAATACATAAACCAGTTATATAGTTGTCAGTTATTATTATAAAGTATTATGTGCTGCATATAATTGTATGGGCTATACTTTTATAAAACAGGCAGTGTAGTAGGTTTGTTTAAACCAGCATCACCACAAATACATGAGTAATGCCTTGCACTGTGTTACCATGGCTATGAAATCACTAGGTGACAGGAGTTTTTCACCTCCATTATGATTTTATGGGACCACTGTCATACACACAATCATTGACCAAAATGTTGTTATGTGGAACAAAACTATAACTCATTTAACCCTTAAAATAACTCAACAATACTACCATATTATGATGCCAATTTTACAGGGGAAGAAACTAAGATACAGTGAGTTAAACTTGCCCAAGGTCACTTGACCCTTGCATGAAGGTTATAGCCCAGACTGACTTTAGAGTCCGTGCTTTAACTATTACATTAAGCTGTCCTGGAGGTAAAATTCAAATCAGTTACATCTTTACCTGAGGACCAGGAACAGCGGGAAACTAAGATGGCAATGTCTCATTCAAACTGTGAGTAAACTGGTGCTGAGAAGGAAGGTGATTTATCAAGGTCACCACGTGCCATTGCTTTTTCTTCTGGCCATGCTGTCTAAGCTGAGTCTAATTTCCCCTCAGATGCTGGGTACTGCTTCAAGTCCACAGGCATCAGGCAAAGGGAAAAGAAACCCACTGTGAATATCATCCAGAAACAAAAGGAGGGTGAGGTAAATAGCCCAAGTACTTCCATGGAGGGACATGGTTTCTTAGTAGTTTTTATACATGTGTTAAATTACAGCTTATATATTAATAAAAAAGATTGTTTATTATCTGCACAAAACCCTTATGAATAAAGCAAATTATATATGTGTGTGTGTGTGGTGTATTTTAAAAATAATATGTATGTATATATATGCTTCTGTAGATTTTCCACACAATTTATTTCTTTTTAAATTTCATTATTAATGCTAAACATAGAGTTGAGAATAGAGGACTAGAATTTATTAAGCACTTACTATAAAGCAGGCACTTAATGCACTCTCATTTACTTCTTACTAAAAAGCCCTATAAGCTGGCATTATCACCTCAAATTTACATACATGGAAGTGTTTAGTAAAGTTAGGTTATATAAATAGTAAGAGATAGATTTAGAGATTTAGAGATAGATAGTGTGAGCCTGCCATGCACTTTTCAATCTATCATGTTGTGTTCTTTCTACAATTGAACAATGGGACTATGTCATTAGACAATTCCTAAAGAGAAATGCTTAGATAGCAATACAACACTAAGATGATTTTTGTTAAGGAGCCTCTATTCCATTTACCATGATGATGATGATAACATAATAATGATAATAATAATAATCGCAGCTGCCATTTACTATGTGCCAGACATTCTTCTAAGCAGTTTTACATATATTAGCTCCATTCCTCGTAACAATCTTGTAAGTAGTATTAATATGATATTTACATTCTCAGTTTACAGATGAGGAAGCTGAGGCACAGGGAGTCTAAATGAATTGCCCAAAGTCCATGCTCTTGATTCAGAGTAGTTTTTCCTCATGTGAATAAGCCCTATATCAGGACACTTAAATAACCATGGAGATATTTGCTTCTTTTTGACTTCTTAGAGGCAAATTATCCCATCACTCTAACTACTACGTGTGAGGGAATCTGCTAAAACTGTCCCACTGAGTGTCCAAGTTACAAACCTGTAATGATGTTCCTGATGGGCTTCACCAGTGCGGTGAAGCCAGAGACTTCAGGCTGTCTGTGTTCCCACATGGGCTGCCATATGACAAGCCCACTGGCCAGACGGAAGGTAAGGTCAGATTCCTAGGGGGGAAGAGAAGATCTATGTCCAATAACTGACATGTAACAACTGCTTAAAGGGACCAATCAATGCAAGCATTAATATCATTCATAAGGTTATTTTCAGAGTGGATTTATCTGCCAAACCTTCTCTCATCAGTCAGATGAATGTTTCTAGAGTAAACCAATGACCCAAAGTTATCACTAAAATTACTATGAAAATCCCAGTTGTCTGCTTTATCCAAAACTAATGACCAATCAAAACATAGCTTTGGGCAAAGCATGGAATACAAATACAAAACTATAGTTTTGTGTTTGTAGTGGTTGAAAGTTGTTTATTTCAAGAGTCTTGGCAGATCTCTTCACTTTGGTTATTATTATCATTCCTCTTAATTATTTAGTTGTCCTTATTTCTCCCTCATAAGGCAAAATACTCAGATACTGGCTATTTTGACATTCTATTATCCAGTCCATCTCTTTTCTTACATTTTAGGGAATTAGGCACATATAATTTGACCTTTCATAGTGTATTATTTTGTAATGTTGTCTTCTTAACAACCTTTAATTTCTTGAGGGCAAGGATAAATCAAGCATCCTCCTTCCCTCTCAGCCTCGAGCATCATCACAATGTTTAACATAGCATTAGGAACTGGGTACACAACAGATACTCAATAAATACTAGCTGAATAGGGCTGACTTTATAACCCATACTCACTCAATTTATCTGTGATTCAAAGTATCTTTCAAGAGCATATCCTCTGCTATCATATTGTATAAGTATAAATATGTGACATTCTGAGATTATATCTTAAACACCTCAGTCTCTCAAAACAATGTAAAGATAGAAGTAGAGAATGTGATCACAGATTAACGAATACATCTGAGACCCAGGAACTCACAGCAGTGATTTGCAACCCCAGCTTGCATATTATAATCACCAGGGGAGCTTTTAAATCTAAGAGGCCTAGGTATCACTTACCTCTCCTGCCCAGACCCATTAAATTAGAATCCTGTGAGATTTTCTAATATCCCCCTGATGACTCTCACACATAGCTGGGGTTGAAAACCATTGAGATTGAAGGAAAAGAACTCAGAAGCAACTGGAAAAATAGAAAAAGAAAAGCAACTCTGTACCTAGTAAAAAGAAACCTAAAGGCTAGCCTGGGATTCTGTCACCACTTGGCAACAGAGCCACACAGTTCCCACAATGGGAAAGTCTCTAGAATTCCCTGTGGAAGTATTAGAAAAGCACATAAAGCATTTGGTTAAATTCATTCTGCATATATTTTGTAAATATTTATAGAACACCTACCATATACCCGGTACTATTCTAGGTTTTAAATACAACAGTGAACAAGGCATACAAAAATCTCTGTTCATAGTGTAGAGAGGAAGTGAAGGGCTGTCTCAAACAAAGTGTTGTCATTTTAGACCAGAGAATCAGGTGAAGCCTTATTGAGAAAGTGACATTTGAGTAAAGTTCTGAATGAAATGAAGGAGCTGTCATGTAGCTATCTCCAGGAAAAGTATTCCATGAAAGAGGATCAGCAAACACAAAGGCCCTAAATGTGCCTAGTGTGTTCAGAAATAGCCAAAAGACTGTGTGCCCAGAGTCAAGTGAATGTGACAAAAGTAGAAAAAAATTGGAGAAGTCATTGAGTGCCAGATAATATACTGCCTGATAGGTCTTGATAAGGACTTTAGCAATTATTAAGATGGGAAGCAACTGGAAGGTTTCAAGTAGCAGAGTGACATGATTGGATGTATATTTTAATAGGTTCACTCAGGCTGTTGAAAATAGTTTGAGAAAGGGCAACAGTGAAAGAAGAGACTATTTTGGAAGCTATTGTTATCATCTAGGTGAAAGATGATTAGACAGGGGTACTAATAGAGGGCAAAACGATAAGTGGTAGATTCTCAACGCATTTTGAAGATACAACTTACAGAAATTGCTAATTGTCTGGATGTGGAGTGTGAGAGAAAAAGATGTCAAGGATTTTTGGCTTTGCAATTAAGAAAGATACGTAAGATGAAGTAGGAGCAGGTTTGGGGATTTCAGAAGCCTAGTTTTAGACATGTTAAGTTGTAGATCTCTGTTAAACATTAAGCTAGAGATACCAAGTAAGCAGTTAGACAGACAGCTGTGAAGTTAAGAGGAGAGTAACCCAAATTCCCTTGGAATGGACACAACGAAGTCTGCATGGTATTGTATGTAGAAACAGGAAATTAACATTAAGCAAATCTTACTAGATTTGTCTCCACAAATACAGGAAACAAAACCTCAATTGACCTTGTTTTAATGATTTATTAGTTTCTGAGCTCAGTTCTTTTCCATGTTTCTCATGAGAAATCTTAACACAAGTAAAATTCCAGTGGAAACTGCAGCAGGGAGTGATCTCTCTTGTACTGAAATCCTGGGCTTTAACATCTGATCTATTAGCATGACACAGCACTCTCTGATGGTCATGGCCATTATTTTGTTTTACTTGATACATCTCCAAGTAGATTGTATATTTCTTGAATACAAGTTGAGATCTCCTTCTTCTGTGCATTTCCTCGAACATCAATACAATACCAAACTAGTATGTTCATCAATTGAACTTGTTTTACCTTCTCCAAATAAATCCAATCACTCTTTCGGACCTGAATGCCTGTAGCACCTGTGGCCTTCTCTTGTGTTGGTATCTTCCTTTGTAAGTCTTCCTAACTTGGATGAATGTATAAACTCTGGGCCTCTAATGTCTCTTCTAGAGTTTCTTTTAATGGAACACACAACGCTATGTATACATACACAAGCAGAAACTCAACAACTGGAGAGGACACTCTTTATCATCCAAACAGTTGTGAAGCAGGTAGTCTAGAAGGTCCTGAGAAAAGCCAGAAATGTAAGCACATGTAGAGGTAATGTCCCCACATTTCAGATACTTTTCTTGCTTTCACTGAGAACCTGTTTCCATGACGTCATAAAGCAATTCTGAATGTATTTACTAGTAGCTTAGAGAGATTTAAAGAAACAACTATTATTTTAAGTTCCATTTTAAAGTTGTTTACTTTACACATATGGATTTTGTTAAAATCCCCTGAAGGGCTTACTTTTTGTTTTATTTCTTGCTGTTTCTCCAGTACATTGAACAGTAGTTAGCATACAGCAGGCACTTGATAAGTATTTGTTGAAAAAATAAGCGAACATGACAAAATCATGACAATGTTGATACCATATTTAAAGAAGATGCCTTAGTTTAACAAACATTCATCATTTTTCACTGACAAAATTAAATTTGATCTAAAATTAATAATATATTTCACAGGATTTTCAGACTATGAATTTTATATAAACTATTTGAGCTAATTATAAATTAAAAGAATATAAAATATGCATTGAATAATACACTGTATTGCAAAAGCATTAGTCATTTATATTAGGTTTATTTACAAATTAGTGAACTAATTTATTCACTTAATATTATTTAAATACCTATTAAACACAGATACTATGTTAGTTATCATGGGTGCAATGGTAATTCCTACAAACAGATCATTTAGAATCTAATGGGGGAGAGAGCCACATAAAGAGATGATAATAAACAAAGTATAAAAATAAACCTGTACCTAGAATATTATGGAAGTAGAGAAAGAGGGAAAGATGGATCTCAAATGAAGTCCTAAAGGATAAGTAGGAGTTTTCTAGAAAGAGAAGTGAGGTATGAGGGCATTCCAGTCAGCAAGACCAACATGAGAAAAGATCTGAAAAAAAGTATGCTATGTTCTTGGGGAGACTTCAAACATCTGAAGTTCACAGACAGGAGTAGTAGTCAGACAGGTCATAGAGGGCCCAGTTTACCAGACCAAGAAGCTGGAGTTGTACTCTCTGTATGATGAGAAATCACCAAATTATTTTAAGTATGTTGGTGATATTGTCTACATTTTTGATAGGTCACCTTGGTGTTGAGGTTAGATTTTATGAGACAAGCCAGGAGACTGAATCTAGTAAGAAAGTGGTCCAAGTAAACAGTCCATGTAAGATATGATAAAAGCTTGGGTTAAGGTAGTTAAGTAGGAATGAAAAATATGTAATAAATTTGGGAAACATTTAGGAGAACAAATGAGTAGGACTCTGCGATTAGTGGAATGTGCAAGTAAGGATGAGGGATAGTGAAAGGTAGTTTGAGTTTTTGTGAATACATCCATTATCTAAAATATAGAATCTAGGGACGGGGCTCATTACAGGTGCAGTTTGAATTTCCCATGGATTATCTGTTTGGAAAAGTCATTTGACAATTTAGGCAAAGATAGGAGCCTGGATTTGAAATGTATAATTAGGTGACCTCAGCATGCAGGACACACATGGTAAATGAAGCCGAAGGAAGTCTTCCTAGGAGAAAGGAGAGTGAAAAGAACAAAGCGTGAAGAATGCATCTCTGGCGAACCCCAATGTTAAAGGGGCAGACAAAAAAGATGAGCTCTCAATAGAGATAGAGCAGACAGAGTCAGAGATGCAAGAAGAACCAGAAGGGTGTGGTGTCATCAGATGAACTGAAAGAAAAGGGCATGATGGTAGTTTCAAATGCAGCTGAGGTTTAATGAAATGAGGGCTGCAAATAGAGATTAGATTCAACAACTCAGAGGTTGTTCATGACCTGAGTGAAAAAAAAAGAAAACAAAAAAATCCTCTGGTACAGAAACCTAAAAAACTATAATTTTATAGAAAATCAGATGGGATTGGGTTTGAATTCCATCTTGGTTACTCACAATCTTTCCTATTATCTCTATGGACCTCAATTTCCCTTCTGGTAAAATGGAGAAAAGATACACACACCCCTGTGGGTAGTTGTAAAAATTAGAAATGATAGTGAAAATATTCTGTCACATAACAGAGGCAAATAGAAGCAAGAATAAGAGATTGAAGAGTAAATAAATGGGAGGTGAGGATATGGAGGCATGGGTTCATGCTTTGATTAAATTTTGGCCTCCCACGCCTCCTACAGCACCATGTCTTATACAAGCCCCATCCTGTAACACTAAGTGCTGAGTGGAAACCTGAGGAGGAAAATCAAGGAAAGGACTGACAAGCGGGGGAGCGCAGCACACTGGGTTTAGAGACCACGGTGCTGCAGAAACATTACTCTGGATGGCTGTGTGGGTTCCCCAGCAGCGTGCAGATTTCTGGGTAGGGATAGAAAATGTGAATTTTGGTCTTGATCTGGAGTTGGAGTCATGAAAGGCAACTGCAAAGAAGCATAGGGATAACAGGATGTTAATGATGCTGGTGACGGGAAGTTTACATGGGTAGGGAAAGACGACAGGCTCCAACAGAGCCTGATAACGGCAGGCAAATGAAAGATGTAAGGCAGTGGCTCTCAGTCAGGACCAATTCCCTTCCACACACCCATCTGTGAACATTTGGCAACATTTGGAGTCATCTGTGGTTGGCACAACTCAGGGGCAATAGGGTGTTACTGGCATCTAATGGATGGAGGCCAGAGACTCTACTAAATATCCTACAATGCACTGAACAGTGTCCCACAACGAAGAATTATCTGGCCCAAATACCAACAGTGCCAAGGCCGAGAAATCCTGATCTAGAGATTGTACATTCCCCAACAACTTGAAAAAACCAGATATCTCTCAAGCACAAAAGGCCTTATGGCAAAAATTATCAAATGAACACTTTTTATTCTCTACAGCATCAAGAACAATGCTTTCCTCACAGCAATGACAAAATGATGAAACTATAATGATAATATAATAATATAAAAATGATAAAAATATTAATACCACTAACAATCATTGTTTATGTATATCAACCACTGTGTCGTATTTTGTATGAATTGTCTCACTCCTTTATAAATGCTCCATTCCCAAGCTATAAGTTAAACATGAGGATCTTCAGCCAGCTTTTCCAATTATTTGAGTAGTCTCTCCCGAAAGGAGGCCTTGCTTCTTTTCTACTAATAATACATAATACCAGCAGCAATAAAATACCAACGCTAAAGACAACTGACATTTGTTAATGACTTTCTTTGTGTCAGGTTGAATACTATAACTTGTTCAATCTTCACAATGCCATATACATTTATTCTTAGATCCAATTCATATTTGAGAAAACGGAGGTTTATAGAAATTATTTGCACAGTCTCCTATAGAGCACAGCAGGCACTGGATTCAAATACAGGCTTATCTGTTTCCAAAACTTAGACTCCCATCCATGTCTTAAAAATAAAATTACAGCCACCCTGGGCACTCCTATATTCCCACATTTTTCCAGGTGATATTTGTCAGCATATAAACATCTTTTGGGGGCTACTTTTTAAGAAGACTTCTTTCCTGTCCTCTCCATTTTAATGGCTTCATTTCTAAATATGCCGTTTTTAGCAGCTGGATCAGCTTCTGATAATGACAAGTCTACTCAGTGTGTCAGTCATTAAATATTTATTGAGAGCCTCATATATGACAGACACTATTTGAGACACTAGAGATACAGTTGTCATCAGGAAAGGCAGACTCCCTTCACTCAAGGATCTCTGTTCAGTGAGGCTGAAGGGCAACAAACATGCAGACGAATACATAAATAATTCCAGCTTCTGGTAAGTGCTAACAAGGAAAAAAATGTAGGATAGCTTGCTAGTTGCTCGAGAGTAGCCAGGAAAGTACTTTCTGAAGTGTTGCCATTTGAGTTGTGAGTAAACTAATGACAAGTACAGGGCCATGTGAAAATCTGAGTGTAGAAGGTAGGGTCAGTGTTTCAAGCTGAAAAAAACAGTGCAAGGATCTGAACACAAAAATGCACTTGTCAAGTTTGAGCGTGAGCCTCCCACAAGCCTGAAGGTGGTTAGTGAATGAGAGAAAGGCCAGTGAGACAGAGGGAGTTGAGGCCCAGGAGGTGCGCAGGGGTAGGTCCTGCAGGGCTCACAGGCCAGGTGGACAGTCCCTATTAAAGCAGAGCTTCTTACTAAGTATCACCTGTATAAAATACTTTAAAATGGAAAGCTAGAGATTTTAAAATGGCAGTTTAATTTGACTTGACACCTAAAGAGTTTAGTATGTTTGATGGGCAGGCAATGCGATCAGTGTATCTGTTACATTTTGGGAATTTATAGGTAGTTTCAAATCTATTTCTCCTAGCAATGGGGAGAGTTAATGGAAAGTGAATTTTTTAGGAAACTAAAAATGAATGAAAATACTCTCTAGTCTGTTCCCTTTATGGTGACTGTTAATGTTCAGAACCACCTTCATAAATACATTGCTAAGTTGAACCACAGTTAACTTGATCCATTTACTGGATTATAATATTCTATTAAAGAGTAGATGAACATATCAATTCTTATCTTAGCACTTAAGTGAAATTTGTTAATTTATTCATTCACACAAGTAACAAATAGTTCTTGATTTCTTTTCACACATTGGAACTGCAGTGCGTGTCTTACATATACTCACCCTGTGTTAGAGCAACTGAGGGGTTAAGTAATATCAACAAAATCACACAGCTAAAAAGTGGTGGCACAGTGATTTCAAACTATATTGTCTCCTCCAAGTGGGCATGATTGTATTTTGAGATAACTGGTTTCCATGTAATCCTATGTTTTGTATTTTAAGCATTTAAAAATATTTTAAAAAGCAATTCTTAGGCTATACCCAACTGTCTAAAAGTCTATAGAACACAACAAGTTAAAACTTACTTTTTTTCGTTTTGAGACAGTCTCACTTTGTCACCCAGGCTGGAGTGCAGTGGCATGTTCTAGGTTCACTGCAGCCTGTACCTCCCAGGTTCAAGAGATTCTCCTGCCTCAGCCTCCTGAGTAGCTGGGGCTACAGGTGTGCGCCACTACGCCTGGCTAATTTTTGTATTTTTAGTAGAGATGGAGTTTTGCCATGTTGGCCAGGCTGGCCTGGAACTCCTGACCTCAAGTGATTCACCTGCCTCCACCTCCCAAAGTTCTAGGATTACAGGCGTGAGCCACTGCACCCCACTAAAATGTAGACACTGTATTATAAGAGAGGTAGTTACAAGGTGCTATAAAAATGCAAAGGAAGTAGTAATGAAGTCTAGATGGTGAGGTCTAAGGAATAGCTTCATGTTAAAGATGACATTAAAGTTGCAGTTTGAACATTATGACAGGAATAGAGGGGCAAAAGCAGAGTACAGCAATCAGCAAGGGCATATTCAGGGAATGGCTGCCATGGTTTCAAATGCTGGATCATGAGGTGGCCAGTAGGGACCAATAGTCTATAAATCGAGAAAGCAATTTAAACCCTACGTCATAGTTTATCTTTTATTTTATGTTTAATCTGTTGGGCATTATTGTGAGGCAGAGGGAGAACCACTGAAGATTTTTTAAGTAGGTAAAAGCTATGTGGAAATTTGTGTTTTTGAAGCAATGTTCAGTAGTTTAACACAGAAATAAAGTTCTCCATGCCTTGACTTGCTGTAAGGTCATATAAAGACATGCCCAACCAAATATGGAAATATCATTTGAAGTCTACCATCACCACATCTCCACCCACTCCAGCTCTAACACTGGGTTTCTGCTTACCTTGATCCTGTGTACCAGGGGAGCAAACAGAAACACGAAGAGCTCCACGGTAGCCATGGAGTTCTGGAAGATCTTCCTTCGGTTGTTCTCTTCTTCATCATTAGAGCTGCTTTGGCAAGGCTGCCCTGGAGAACCCTGGTTTTCAACCTGGTGGATGAAAGCACTGCTGCTTCCACCCCAGCTGGAGCCTCGGTCTGTACCCCCAAATCGCTCATTGTTGCAGTCCTGGGGGGCCTCCAGAAGCATCCAGTGTAGAGTGTGAAGGAGCTTTGTCTCAGCAACACCCAATTTATCCTGGTGGCCTGCATGGGACAATTACACAGGCAGGTTAAGGCAAACTCTGTGACCAGAGTTTCAACATTGGGTCTCGGAAGAATATCCCTGCTTTCTCTACACTTCTTACAATCACTGCTAGCAGGGTTCATTCTTGTTTTTTGGACTCCCCTACTGGCTGTAATCTCTGCAGAATGATATGCTACCATGGGGGCAGAAACTGCTGAATCACTTTTCTTCAGTTAAGTACCCAAATATATTTCCAAATAGGTAGCATAGTGGTTAAAAATATAGACTCTGAAGATAAAAGCGATCCTAGTTTAGACAATGTGACCTAGAAAGGTCCCTCTACGAAGTAATATTTGAGCAGAGGCTCAAACACGGGGAGGAAATGAGATGGAGAAGAGTATGTACACTAACGTGGGGTACATGGGTAGGACACATTGCCAGATGAGAATAGCAATCTGTAAAATATTCTAAAAAATAGTTCTTATGCACATGTGCACACATACTCACACACAGTACTACAAAGTTGGAAAATGTCTGAGGCAAATATGCCCAGTTCATGAGAGTGGTTGCTTTAGAAACCAAGAGAACAAAAAGGATGACCTTGGCTAGGACTCATCTTGGGCAGGTGAAGGTCTTAGCTTACCTCTAATATTTTAATTTTGTTGATATTGTTGTTTGTTTGTTTTTGAGACGGAGTCTCACTTTGTCGCCTAGGCTGGAATGCAGTGGTGTGATCCCAGCTAACTGCAACCTCCACCTCCCAGATTCAAGTGATTCTCCTGCCTCAGCCTCCCGAGTAGCTGGGATTACAGGTGTGCACCACCACACCTGGCTAATTTTGTAGTTTTAGTAGAGACGAGGTTTCACCATGTTGACCAGGCTGGTCTTGAACTCCCAACCTCAGGTGATCCGCCTGCCTCGGCCTCCCAATGTGGTGGGATTACAGGTATGAGCCACCACATCTAGCATATTTTAATGTTTAAGAGGAGAAAATATTCATATATTACTTGTAAAATTAAAAAATTAAAAACAAGACAGCCAGTTTCTTTACTGGTAAAACGAAAATAATGATAGTACAAGTGTGAGGAGGATTTTGTGATAATTAAATGAGATAATGTATGCACAGTGCTTGAGAAAACAGATACTACTCAATACAGGTTATTATGATGAGTGTTGAACACAAAGGGCAATGACATGCAATAAAGAAGTAATGTAGGGCACCAACCTAGCTTGTTTCGGTTTGAAAGCAGGGTTGCAGTGCAGTGGAGGACATGAGGCAAAGCAGCTTGCACCAGTTCCCATCTGGAAATGCTCTGAATGGCTTCAGAGAGAGCTGGAGAGAGGCCATGCAGCTTGTTTTCTACCAACACTCGCTCAAAGGACTGTAAATTCAAAAACAAAAACAATAAGAAAAGCCAAAATCCAAAACCATGTAAACTAAGAAACTGAAGATTCTGATTAGTGAAAAAATGAACAGCAAGGTACTGTATCCCTTCAAAGGTGCAAATTACTGGACCAAATTCTTTAGGGAGAACTCATTGCATTTTCTTGTATATGTTGATGTGCAATGGGTCAGTAATAATTTTCTGTTATCTACCCATTTGTAGGCTTTTGAGCCAAAGTAAATGGCTTGAATTAACAAACGATTTTTATTTCTGTTAAAGTAAGCTTCCTCTAACAAACAGGAACAAAACATTTAACCTCATGAGATTTTTGGATGTATATTTTATAAAATGTTGCTGAGTCATCCAAAAGGCTGTCACAACTGCAGACCAAAATGAGTTTTTTGTCAAAGTGTCTTGAGAAATAGAATTTATATAAATTTCTTCAACTGGTGTTAACTAAGATACAACTTTTTCAAGGATTCTGATTTTGGAATCCCTGATTTATCTCATGGCTTAGCAATGACCTGGCACAGAACACTCTCTACCTAATGCCTGGAACAATAAAAGATACTTAATATATCTGTGGAATAAAGAAAGAAAGGAAGGGAGAGCAGGAAGGAGGGAGGGAGGAGGAAAATAAGCCATCTTTACTTTGCTGGTTATTAAACTTTCTATCCTTGCCAGAGATACTCAGAGAGTATCAGAGAGTGTAGCACTCCAGAACAAGTAACAACTCTGACCTACTCAATTATTTTTTTTTCTTTTGAGGGAGGAGAGAATATCACTGTAAGATGTTGGAGAAAATGTAGTTACCAAATATTAGAATAAATTTAATAAACGTTTGCCTTGCAAGAACACGATTGGCACTTGATGCCCCAGTCAAGAAAATTATATAAATGTTCTATATAATAATCACAATACAAGTACCAAGTGTTCAAACTGTATTACTAGAATTATTATGATACCTATGAGAAAGACAGGTATCCTAATATGGCTTACTACAGAGATTTCCAAAGAAAACTTTTTACTTTTTGATTCAAAAAAAGAAAAATAAAACATTCACCTTTATAATGAAGGGCACACTGAGGTTTTGGCAAAGAGCATAATGAGAGATGTAATATTTTGCTTTAAGAAACTAGATAAAGTCCTTTAGATACATTGGTGATATAAATACAAATATTATAAAATTCACCAGTCCTCAGGTATCTAAGCATTAAGGGTGTGTATATTAGAGACTAAAAGATTATAAAGAATCTATACACTCTAATGACTATACTGTAGAGGATGAGTTATGCATTTCATAATCTCAGAGTGTTCTGGGTAATGTCAGTTTCTCCTTAAGTGTCACTAATGCAACTTTTAATATTTTTTTTAAACTTGGGAAATTGTTTTCTATATTGAGATCTATGTATCTCTATCCCTATCTATCCATCCATTAATTTAACTTACTATTTGATATTGTGTGACTACATTAAAAATGTCAGAAATATCTGTGCCAAGAACAGAGAAAAGTCGGGATTATTTTAAGCTAGTATAATTGTCAGCATGGTTAAGAAAGTCTGAGATTTCAAGTGTCAAATTACTCCAACAAGCTAAGTTCAACAACAAATTCCATTAAAAGGTCCTTATAAGAAAGTTATATTTTAAAAAAATGTGTTTGTGACCACATTGAAAGACAGGAGATGCAACGAAACAAATTCCTACGTTGAGTGGGCAGGTATGTGTTTAACTTTCCAGTTGGCTTCCATCAGAATTTTTTGCCCTAACACATCTCAGAGCTCCTTACCACAAGGTCATCCATGTAGCTATTTGTAAATATGCATGGCAATATCCAAATTGGTAGGTTTCCATTTTTAGGTTGTAATATATGCAATGTAAAGACTTTTAGGTAAGCTCCAAATATTAATGAAGGCTGTGAAAAGTCCATTTCAATTTTGCTTCATGATTTCATGTCTTATTTTCTCAATTTGTAAAATGAGAATTTATGGGGATATAAGATTCCCTTAGAATCTCAGGACAAATGCATTTTATTTTGTATAAATATTAGCAGTATTATTTTCACAATTATATTATTCATTTTTAGAACTGGAGAACATATGCAAGACATAAAAGTGCAGAGATGCATATATTTTGTTCAAGTAGTTCTTTCACAAGTACTCTATCATATGAACTTCCACTATAAGTATCAGTTCTGTTAATTAAGGATTCGACTTCACTCTTGCAGGGGGCAAAAAAACCCTCCACCACCTGGTTCTCTGTTGTCTCTCTGCCTTGTCTTCTACCACTGGATCCCTCCCCACCCTTTCACTCATTCCCCAGTAGGTGCTAATTTCCTTTAACATGTTTCCTCTGCTCTTCCCTCAGCTGTCCTTCCCTCTCTTCCCCTTGTGTCTTTGGCCAAGGTTCACATTAATAGATAGGTAAGCCTTATCTATCCATTGCTTACAAAACTCCCCTCCCTAGTGCTACCTAGTATCTCTTTTTGCTTAATTTTTCTCCATAGTGCTTACCACCATCTGGCTTACTATGTATATACTTATTTGTTTGTGGCTTGTCCCCTTTCTACTAGGATGTAAACACTCTATTTGTTTTTATCATTGCTCTGTTCCAGCACAGAGAATTGTGCCTGGCACACAGTGGGTGATCAATAATATTTGGCAAGTGAATTAATATATATAGTCCATTTGATTTAACACCTGTCTTTGGGTTCAAACCACCACACAGAATAGGGAAATAATTATTAAATGGTGAAAATCACATACCACACAAGAAGCTTCATATTGCTTCCCCAGTTTGGGCCTCAAAAATGCACTGAAAAATTAATAGATATCTGTTAATAAACATAAGTAAAATTATTATTAAAGCATCCTTGTGACATATTTTTCAATGAATAAGACAGGGTGCTATGAAATTCAAATTTCATGCTTCCTTATAGCTTTTTAATGAGCAGGTGTTGAACAGCTGATGACATTTTCTTTTACGCGTGTAATTGCATATATGAAAGAGAAGTGGATCTCGGTTTTTGGTATCCACTCTTATTCTGAAGACTTTTAAGATTTTAAATCGTCAGTGGTCAGAAGTGGTGCATTACTTATGTGTACAGCCATAATAAAAACTGAAAATTGAACACGGCTTGTGGGTCACGATTTCTAGAATCTAATTTCTTACCTGATAAATCTCTAAAATAACAATAATAAAAAAAACCTTTTATGTTTATTGGAATAGGTGTGAGGCCTTTCCAGGGTTAGGGGGCAGGGTCGCTTATCACAGATCCTCAGGAGCTTTAACTGGGGAGAGTAATCTGAGCAAAATGGTTAACAAGTGGGCATAGCAGATATTCGCCAAACAGGAGCTGGAAAAACAACAGGTCACCGGGCTAGAATTACAGCAGGAGACGGAGGGGGAATTGGACGCAGAAGCACAACCAGTCATAATTATCTTTCCTAGTTCCCCGCCCCCTCTTCCCAGGCTCTCTGCCCTCCCACCCCTTAAAATAATGTATACATTTATTCGACAACTGCCAATCTGCTTGTCGTCAAACTTCACTGAAATATATATATATATACACATATTTTAATGCGTGTTTTTAAGCGGGTGCAGAGGGCTTGTTTGCCAGCCCCAGAGAGGGAGCTGCAGGCTGTGGCGCGGCCTCAGCAGTGGCGGTGGCGGCGGCGGCGACCCGGGCGGCCCCGGGAGCGCCCCCAGCCCAGGGCGGCCCGCGGCGCGCCCTCTGCGCCCCTCACCTGGTTTGCCGCCACAGGAAGGTCTGGATGGGCAGGGGGATGCCACGGCCGCCGTCCTGCTCCTGGCCCTCGGAGCTCTTCCTCTTCACCATGATGGTGGCTCCCGGGAGTCCTACTGCAGGACCCAGCTCTGTCTCCTCGCTAGCCGCCGCCGCCGCCTCCTCCCGTTGCTCCCCCCAACTCTCATCCCCTCCTTCCCCGAGGCAGAGCCGGCTCTCTCCGCCCTGATCCCCCGTGCCTCTCCCCTCCCCCCACCCCTCCCCGCGCGTGGAACATGGCTGCGGGAGGAGGGGAGGGCTGGAGGAGCCGCGGAGCGAGGAGGGGGGCGCTCGGAGCAGCCGTCCGCCTCGCCGCCCCCGCACCCGCTCCCTGCTTTCAGCACCTCCCACTGTGGACAGCGGCCCGCGCCGGGCTGCACTGCCGGAGAAGCCAATCCTGGGCAGCTTGAGCCTCAGGGGTATGGCCCAAGAAGTCCGCGCTCCGCATCGCAGGCGCTGGTCCCCTGCGTGGCCTCTTCAGCCCCTGGAATTCGGCTTTCCCCGCTCCGAGCTGCACTCAGGAGTGTCCCCTGTCCTGCTTTCCAACCTCAGCATCCAAACTGTCACCGTCTGGGTAGGAGGAGCTTTGGGGAACCGCAGAGCAGTCACTAACCCTGGCATCATTCTCACCTCCAGCAAGGAGGTCAGGAGTCCAGGGTTTAGCCAGACGAACACATGAAAATTATTAAAAGTGTAAACCAGGAAGGGGAGGCAAGCTTGGCAAGTGAGAGGAAGCTTGAAATATCTCAGATGTGAGAAGTTATTTTTATATGATAACCACAAGAAATAAACCTTGTTTGTTTTCTTAAAGCAGGAATACAAAGTTCCCAAAGTAACCAGTTGTGGATATCAGTTAATTGCAAATTGAGGAAGAACATTTGAATCATGCTGTGAGGAAATGTGGTTTATTACAGTCCATTAAATGCAATTGGGTGATCCTGTTCGCCCACAGTGATAGCTACCATTTTCCTTCAGTTGTAATAGTCAAAAGCCTAAATGTTTATATATATATAGTATATTTGGATTGTTGTTAGATATATTATTTAGTAGTAAAACAAGTAGGCCAGGGAGAAGGGTGAGGTGGGGTGAAGCAATCGGAATAGTAACTACCTGCAATTCCTCTCCTCCTCCTCCTTCTCCCCTGCCTTCTTCCTCCTCCTCCTCCTCTTCTCCTTCTCCTTCTCTTTCTCCTTCTCCTTCTTCTTTCTTCTTCTTCGACAGAATCTCACTTTTCAACTAGGCTGTAGTGCAGAAGTGCGATCACGACTCACTGCAGCCTTGACCTCCCAGGCTCAAGAGATCCTCTCAGCTCAGTCTCACCAACAGTTGGGACTACAGGTGTGCACCACTACTCCCAGCTAATCTTCTATTTTTGTAGAGATGGGGGGTCACGCTATGTTGCCCAGGCTAGTCTCAAACTCCTGGGCTCAAGCAATCCTCTCACCTTGGCCTCTCAAAGTTCTGGGATTACAGGCATGAGCCACCATGCCTGGCCTCATCTTTTAGAGCAAAGATATTTGTGTAATCGATGAAGTGAAGAATCAGACTCCAGGTCCTAATCTCAACAGATGTAATATTTCATATATAATTAACAACATAGTATATATTGATATTTTTCACCATAGAAATAAATTCTTCATTTACTTTCTTGAAGATATCTTTTATTATGAATCTCAAAAATATGGATCTTATGATCTCAAATATGGATCTTGAAACAAAGAAAGATTCTAAATATAGTTTATTCAAGGCATATTTGTTGAGTGCAATTTATATACTCCTATAGCTATATGGAATTACATGGACTCTTGCTCACAAGGAAGTCTGAATATTAAGAGAAGACAGACATGAAAAGAGAAAAGAATCATGGGAGAGATGAATGCAGATTCAGTTATGAACAAAGGGTCAAGGCAGAAATTATGTGTAGGAATCAGATGGAGACTTTCTATGACAGGCTAGAAAGTTTGCCTAGAAGACCTTTAAGCAGAGAAGTAGAAACTTCATATCCATTTAAGTGTGAATGACATGACAGGAATGTAGGGATTGTTTGAAACAGGCAAGACTTGTATTAAGGAACACCAGTATGGAGACTAGAGAAATGTTTTATGAGATCCTGAACCCTGATCATAATAGCAACTACAGACAAGGGGGTGAGTTTGAAGAATATTGCAGAGGTAGAATTAATAGGACGTGATGACCAAGTGGGTATAGGAAAAGAAAAATAGCACATTGGTCAAGAGCTTAGGTTTTGAGCCAGACAGTTTTGGCTCTAGCCCTACCATTGACTAAATATAATATCCTGGGAAAGTGAAAAAACTCTGCTAAGATTTTCAAAGAATATCTTCCCCCATAGAGATGTTGTGAAGATTGAATGTTAATACTTGTAAATGATGAGGACACATGGACACATAGAAGGGAACAACACACGCTGGTGACTTTCAAAGGGTGGAAGCTGGGAGTAGGGAGAGGATCAGGAAAAATAACTAGTGGGTACTAGACTTAATACCTGAGTGATGACATACATAAATCCGTGCAACAAACCCCCATGATACAAGTTTACCTATGTAAAAAACCTGTACATGTACCCCTGAACTTAAAATAAAAATTAAAAAAAAAAATTAAGAGAGTCTCAGATCTCTACTGAGCTTTCAAAAAATATCAGCAAAAGCTCCAAGTTTTCTGTTTTGAGCATCTGAGTAAGTGGTGATCTCGTTCAAAGAGAAAGAGTTGACAAGAAGAATCATGTTCTTATTTTATGTGTGCATACAATGGCATTCATGAGTCTTCCTTGAGTCTTTTTTGGAAATCTGAAATGGAGGTAGCTAGAAATATTTGTGTGAGATTTAAAAGAGTTAATTGGGTAGAAGAGAATGATTTTTTAGTTAACATTGTATAAAAAGTAGTTAAAACCTTGGAAGTGTATAAAATAATCCAGGCAAATAAATGGAAAGAGAAAAGAAAGGCCCGATTTGGAAGTGTAGGGGACATCAACTTTATTGTCACAAAAAATGCTGTTGATGGATGACAGGATAGAATAGGATAGTGGGATAGGCTTAATTCTAAGACGGCCTCCAAGATTCCCATGTCCTGTTATATGCACACACCTTCCTCCAATTACTCAAACAAATGCTAACCTAGGTGCTGCTGGGAAATGATTTATATGAATCTTCTTGAGTTTTTAAATATTAATAATATTATTAATAGACTTTATCTCTTAGGGCAGCTTTGCAATATATAAACACTCTTTTTCCTCTAGCCATAGTCTGTTCTGTTATTAACAGTTTTGCACTGGTGTAGTATGCTTGTTATTATTAATGAAGCAATATTGATGCATTATTATTAACTAAAGTCCATAGTTTATGTTAGAGTTGACTCTTTGTAATATATAATTCTATACATTTCGCCAAATAATGTAATCCATCATGAAGTTATCATAGTTTCACTGCCCTAAAAGTCTGTTATGCTCCATCAAGTCACCCCTTTCCCTGTCTCTTTCCCTGCTTCTGGCCACCACTGATCTTTTTACTGTCTTAAGAGTTTTTGCCATTTCCAGAATATCATATAATTGGAATCATATTGGATGTAGCTTTTTCAGACAGGCTTCTTCACTGAGCAACATACATTTCAGTTTCCTCTATGTTTTTTGGTAGCTGAATAGCTCATTTATTTTTATTGCTGAATAATATTCCATTATATGTATATGTCACAGTTTATTTATCCATTCACCTATTGAAGGACATCTCAGCTGCTTCCAATTTTTGGCAATTATGAATAAAGCTACTACAAGTGTTCATGTGCAGGTTTTTGTGTGAATGTGAGTTTTCAACTCATTTGGTTAAATACCTAGTAGCATAATAGCTGAATTGTAGGCTAAGACTATGAGAAGCTTTGTAGAAAATGCCAAAATATCTTCCAAATGGCTCTACCACATATTTTTTTAAGAGACTGGGACATATTTATGGGCCAGAAATAGAGGGTCATTAAAAAAAGGAATGCTAAGAATAATTCAGAGAGGGAAATAATTAACAAACAAGACTCTGAAAGAGACTGCATTTTAGGCATAGTTGGATTGATCATCCCTGGCTGCAGGAATAATTCCTACAATGGGAAATTAAAAAGTAATAATGGTAGAGGCTAAGTTAACAGGAAAAGGGGAAGGATGAGAATAGAAGAGTTCAGGCTTAATGTCCTACATAAACTGTAAAGGAATTGACAAGGTAATTTTCTAAGAGTGAGATTTGAAGGCAGAGGAATAGGGCATTTTTCAGAAAAATATTAATAGATAATGTACAGATAATTTACATTGAATATTTTTTATATGTCAAGGTCTGTTTTAAGCACACCAATCGATTAAAACAATATTTAAAGAGGAGAAAACTGAGACATAGCAAGGTTTTATAACCTGCTTGAGGTTATACAATAAATGAAGGAAACTGGGAAGTCTGACTTCAAAGCTCTCTTCCTACTTTCTACTGCAATACTGCATATTGTTAGTTGTGAGAGTTTGGACGAAGTGCTGTAAGTCATGTGAATGAAAACTGCTCAAGGGCATAGGAAAGAATTACTCCATTGATGGTAAAAAATAAAGAAGAGCTAACGTCCCCTTCCATTCCCAAATTCCCTTGAGGCAGTGAGTCTTGAGGGAAAATCTATTATAATAAGCATTGTCAATATCAGATTTTAAAATAACTTTTCAGTGAAGAATCAATATTACCATTGTGGTTTACTTCTCATGTACCCACTGAAAACCCCCAAATATTTCATGTGTGAAGAAAAAACCTGTCCTATCTAAATACTTTATCTACACTGCCTTCTGTCATACGTCTGATTTTGAATTCAGGTAAGCACTATTGGAGGAAAGTTAAGAACTGAATTTGTGTGGTAAATTACACCACGACAGTCAATGAACCAGCTCTACGGTAATCACTACATGCTATTACGATCTCACTGTGCAAGACATTGGATTGGATGAGGCTCTTTCCCAGTGATGGTGCCCAGTGACGTAGTGACCTTGAGCCAGGAGAGAAAACTGGTTACTGGACCTTAGGAAGCATGTGAAAGGAAACTCTAAGATCTAGACAGGTGTAACTAAAGGTATGTCAGCCCTCAAGGTTATCTTCATTTTTTAACGGAAGGGCACACTTTCATAGTGACCAGATTCCAAGTTGCCAGATGTGTATAAAAATATTCTTGGCAGATAGGCTGAACAGAGGAGAACTCTGGCTGGGTTTTGGAAAATATTGCTACAGTAGGCAGAATCTGGAATGCTTTGTAAGTACATGAAAGCTACTAATAATATTAACAGTCATAGTGGTTAATAAAAGCAGTTTTTGAAAAAAGCCTACCATTACCATAACTCTGTGGCAATCCATTAGAAGTTGAAGGTGAAGTATGATTGCTATATCACGCATCAGTCAGGAGTGTATGATGATTACTCTATGGCAACCCATTAGAAGTTGAAGGTGAAGCATGATTACAAAGGGCACACTTACCTTGGGGTCATTCCTACTATGTGGAAGTGGATACATCCCATGTGTCTTGTTCATCCTTAGCCCAAATAGTTGATCTGTTCAAAGATGACAGTCTCAGTAATATCTCAGTGCCAGAATAAAGCTGCAAAGCCCGTGGCCTATACTCATGTAAGCTCTGTACAACAGCTGATAAGGCTTTCCATGCTCTGACGTCATTTCATACATCTCTTTCTGCTCCATTTTGCTCTGTACACATTGGCTTCTTGAGGACATTGTATTGCATTTTTTCTTTCATATCTTCATGTGGCTTAGCACCAGTCTAATTATAACTTCTTCACCTCATATGAGGCTATTTCTTAATTTGCCTGAAATAGTCCACCCTATCATGTTCCAGAAATGTTCTATTACATTCTTCTGTGTTTTACTTCATAAAATTCATCATTCTCTGAATATATCATATTTATTTGTTTTAAAGTTTGCTATGTTAAGCCTAGAGAATAGCATAATAGTCTGTAAGTTAACCAGGAATAAGTCTAACAAAAATTATTTAATGCCTTTGTGGAAAAAATACAATAAATTGTTTAAAGGTATAAAGACTTGCAAAAATGAAGGAGACTCATTTTAATACAGACATATTTTGATATTCTTTAAATCTATCTTTTTGTGATTTTTAATGCAACCTTAAAAAGCTGTTCTTAAAATTCAGACAGGAAAGTACAGAATCAAAAATGGCTAAGATAGGTTTGAAAACGAAGAAACTATTTGATGAATTATAATGCTGTATAGTAATTAAGACAATGTGACAATAACATAGGAACAGAAAATTAACGTGTAGAAAAGAATAAAATGTCCAACAATGAAATCTAAGAAAATCACGTGACACAGTGGGATGTGTTGTCTCTATTGAGAAAAAAATAAGATTTCTATGTGAAACTGTACCAAATAATAAGTTTAAGATGAGTTAGAGACCTAAATTTGAAAAGTAAAACTTAATTTTAAACATAAATAGATTATTTAAACTCCTGGTTTCTTATAAATTGAATTTTTCTTGTAAAAGACTAAAAAAAGTTAAAGCTACATAAGAAAATATAGATCTTTTAAAATATTAAGTAGTCTCTACAATGAAGGACCCATAATAAATAAAAATAGATATTCTATACAGGGAAAAGATATTTGCAATACATTCAATCGACAGAGAACTAGGACCCAGAATATATTAAGAATTATTGCAAAATCAAAAACCAAAGACAAAAAGTGAAAAAAATGAGAAATGGTAACATGCTCATATCTCATCAGTAGCCTCAATAATAATCAGTGTGTTCAATAATAATCTGGGAATGGGAAATAAAACCAACAATGCACTATTTTCCAATTCTACAAAATTAAATGAGTTTTAAAAGACTCATACCGAGTTTTGTTAAGAATTTGTAGAAGTACCAGTAAGGATTTACTTTATAAAATCATTTGGAAACAAATTTTAAAATATCTAGTAAAATTGCAACATTTGTGTACTTCAATCTAACAATTCTCTTTCTAAGTAGCCCCTGGAGGACTTACCACATGCACACACAAAAAAAGAAGAACAATAATTGTTCATTACACTAATATTTCAGTAGTGAATTCTAGGGATCCTATGCATATTCATATACAAGAGAATACATAAATTATCTGTAACATATTCACACAATAACCTAATATTTAACATTTAACACATATGAATTAGAGCTCCATATAGCTACACAGGGAAATTTCCAAAATACAGTGTTGAGTGAACAACTTGTGAAATGATCTTATGGTATAATAACATTTATTTTAGTTTAAAATATGCAAAACAATGCTATATATTTTAGGTATATATAGGCATAATAATTTAATAAAAACATGTTTAGACATTATCTTGGTCCAAGCTTCTCAAAAAGCAGGACTTGAAACACTGGCCTATGTGTTAGTTCTTATTGGTGAGTACAATCTAAGGGGGCAGGAGTGAAGAAAAGCAGAAGAAGTGGGAAAGAAGGCACAGCTAATAGGATGGTGCATTACCAGACTGAGAACTACTTGATATCAAATGCAATTGATTACTTGATCTGGAGACTACCTTCTAGGAGCCCACTTTTGGAACTACTGCTTCTTAGGAGAGTTTGTCTACAGAAGAAAAGGAGAAGAGTTCTTTCTGGAGGTACATTTTGCTTTATGGGGTGTTAGCTCCTCCACACTGCCTGGACACATATGTGTGGGCTCAGAGAGAGTACTACAGCATCTCATGTCTTACCATCAATATAGGGAATTTCTGGGTCACTAGTTGACAGTAGTAGCAGGGTCATTAGGCAAGATGAAATTGGCAAGAGTCCGCTTAGCATTAATCTCTGTAGAGGTGACTGCAGCTGAAAGAAGTGGTGACTGGCTCCAGAGACAGGTGAGGCCAAAAGGATCTGAAATGGCACATAAATTCAGAGATGACAACATCCATTTCAAGATACTTAAGAGAAATGACCCTGGAGCCTGACTACCTAGGTTCAGATATCAGCATTGCTGCCCACAAGTCATGTAACATTGGGAATTCCATTTAATATCAATGGGAATCAATTTCCTTATCCAAGAAATGGTAATAAGAGTAGCTATTTTGTAAGGTTGTTATGAGGATTAGAGTTAATCTATTTTGGTTACCATTGTTTTATAACAAATCGTTCATCTAAATCTTAGCAGCATAAAACAACCATTTTGTGGTGCTCACGATTTATGGATCAGGAAATTGGGAGATCTCAGCAAGACGTTTAGAGTCTCTCCTGCGATTTCAGTAAGATGTGGCTGGGGCTGTTGTTATTTTGAAGATTTGAATGGACCGTGTACAGCTGATGAATCACTCACATGCTGACAGTTGATGATGGCTGACAACTGGGAGCTCAACTTGGACTGTCCACTGTAGTGAATACACAGGGCCTCTCCTAAGTGTCAGTCTCAGGGTGGTTTGACATTTTACAGCTCACTTCACTCAGAGTGAACATCCCAAGAGAACCAGAAGGAAGTTGCACAGTCTTTTCTTATCTAGTCTCAAAAGTCACATAGCAACATTTCTGCTGCAGTTTATTGGTTATAAGCAAGTCGCTAAAGTGGCTCCAGAGTCAAGAGGGAGGGATATAAACCTCAAATCTCAATGAGGAGGAGTATCAAAGAAATTTTGGAAAGTTTTAAAATTACTACAATGTAGATAAAGCACTTGGAACAGTGCCTGTTCTACTATATCATTAGTAACATTCTTTTCACATGATGACATAGGCTTTTAGCCTTTCAAATGAACTCCTCTGTAACTCAGTCTTCTTTTCCATCCTGTCTTAATATTGCAATCCAATGCACTTACATTTTTTTTCACTTGACTTCTTATTAGGGCTTATTAGTCAACACATCCCTGAAGCACATGACTCACTGAAGCCTGCATAGTACAGAGGTAGATGCTAGTTCCTGACACCATTTTAGGATTCACATATTTGAAATCATAAAACATGAATGGTCAGTTCTTTAACTGGCCAGATATCCGTTTTAACTTTAATTTCAGAGGCTTCACCGAAAAAAGTTATACCAGTTCTCTGATTCCTATTAATTGTCTCACAGTCTATTTCAGGAGTACAAAATCTTATTCTTCTACAGAGATTTAAGAAGACGGAAAGAAATGTATATATTGTACTTCAGGTAGACTTCAATATCTTAAAACCTCCTTAATTTGTTTCTTGTTTTATAGACAATCACATCTTTCAGTGTTTAATTGTATAAAAGCTTTGTGGTGCTAAAAGCCACATTTTTTGAGTCACCCAGTATTCATTTTCCTTTGACACAAATATGATTTGAAACATTTTTAATCCTGTTTGTCATATGATGATGATGAAGATGTGCAAGCTTTCATTTCATATTATGTCATAATGGAGAAGGCTTCATTTTATTAAGGTGAAAAATGCTGAACTGCCCTTTAGAAAACAACATATCAATTTAATTTTTCCCTGAAGTATAGACAAAAATTTTTAAAAACCTTCTTTATACTACCACCTGTTAAAAAATACTACAATTCATGTTTTCCTAGCTTCTAAACCATTTCTTCAGTGGAGCCAATTTATAAAAAATTAAATAGTTTATTTTAAAAAGTGTATTCTTGTAAAATGTGGAAATGCAACATTTGCACTTAAATATTCTATTGACATTTTTCTATTCATGAAATGTTTGTTTGTGTGTGACTGATTGGAAATTTCAGAAATACCTTAATTGGTGAAGAGAGGCTATAATGCTTAAGCTGCCTTGTGAAATAGGGAGAGAAGGTCTTGCTGAAGCACTTCCTCCTTGCTGCTGCTCTTGTCTCTTTATTACTCATTCTTCACTTGTGCTCTCTCCCAGAATGGCAGCTTCTGTCCTTGACTCAGCCATAGGACAGTAGTGCTGACCTCAGACCTTGACCTCTCCCTAGTATAGAGAAATTTCTCATTCCACAGTGATTATGACTATTACTTTTTGTACCCACAAGTGTATCCAGGAGTCTGCTTCCAGAAAACCCAACAGAATAATCATGGGAAGCACTTTCTCCCCAAAGGAGGGGAAGCTGATCTGCAGAAGCATTTGTGATTTGATTTTAAATATCATCAAACTCTGAAAGTTAGTGTTTCCTCTTTTAAAGAGGCAATATCTATTAATAGAACCAAGGAACTAATTGAGGGCACCTGGCATTGAAAGTGAATAACAGTAGTGATTATGATTGGGCAGTATTACTAACACAAGTAAATATTAATTGGTTTGGAATACTTTAGTTTTCTTTATTTTCAGCATTATCCTTCCAATTGATGAAACCAAGATCTCATAAGCTTTCCTAAGTCCCTCTGTGAAATGACATTTCACATGGCACCTCTGAGTTACCAATATACCAAGACCCATCTCTTTTTCTGTTTCATGATTCAAAGTAGTGTGCACCTGGATCAATATTATTTTATGTCATTGAGAACTAAGCCACGTATCAATCTTCATGTTGAATAACTAGGTATCTAGAAGAGGTTGGGTAGGCTTCTCAAAACTAATGGTTCAAAATTCTAGTTATTAGAATCTTGCCAGAGGAATTTAAAAAGTATGAACATCTGAGTTCTAGCCCAGATCAATTAAATCAGATTTTTTTGGTGGGAGGGCAAGCTTCTGAATATTTTTCCAAAGCTCTGCAGATGATTCTAATGTGCAAACAGAATGAACCATGGCATCCTAAATCCAACTGAATCCAAAATAAATGTGCAGTAGAAAAAGCAGGTAAGTAGCCCCACCCAAAGGTGAAGGCTGAATATGTTAAAGGAACAAAATGTTAATTATCTGATTTTTATTACTTTAGTATAGAAAACATGGCTACATAAAAAATTGAAAGATAGAAGTAAACAATCCTAACTGTTGTATAAAAAGGATTAGCCAAGAAAGTGGAGTTTTTTTTTTTTTTTCACTAGGAAAAGCAGAAAAAATATGCCATCAAAATACAGACAGTCTACCAATTTCTACCATTAAGCCTTTAATTAACATTTGAACATGGAACAGGACTAACACAAAGTATGTGTGTAATAGTCAGTGTTCTTTGATTCCTTTGAGAAGTAATTCAAAATCTAATTTGCCTACTTTAATTATATTTTTTGAATGTACTCAATACTTACATAGATATGGAGCTTTTGATGTTGATGCAACCTGTAAGTACTGGTTTTCTTTTCTATTATTTTTATAATCTTATGTGTAAATATATGTGTGTGTATATATACTTTTTTGCTTGCAATATGTACATCTTCTTTAAATAAATGTCTGTTTATGTCCTTTGCACATTATTTAATGGGATTGTTTGCTTTTCACTTGTTAATTTGTTTAAGTTCCTTATAGATTCTGGATCTTAGACCTTTGTCAGATGCATAGTTTGCAAACCTTTTTTCCCATTTTGTCATTTGTCTGTATATTCTGTTGACAATTTCTTTTGCTGTGCAGAAGCTCTTTAGTTTAATTAGGTTCCACTGGTCAATTTTTGTTTTTGTTGAAATTGCTTTTGGAGTTTTCGTCATGAAATCTTTGCCTGTTCCTGTGTCCAGAATGGTATTGACTATGTTTTCTTCTGGGCTTTCTTTTAATAGTTTTAGGTTTTATATTGAAGTCTTTAATCCATCTTGAGTTGATTTTTGTATACAGTGAAAGGAAGTGGTCCAATTTCAATCTTCTGCATGTGGCTTGCTAGCCATCCCGGCACCATTTATTGAATAATAAGTCCTTTCCCCATTGCTCATTTTTGTCCACTTTGTTGAAGGTCAGATGGCTATAGGTGTGTGGTTTTATCTCTGGGTTCTCTAGCCTGTTCCACTGGTTTACGCGTCTGTTTTTGTAACAGTACCATGCTGTTTTGGTTACTGTGGCCTTGTAGTATAGTTTGAAGTTGGATGGTGTGATGCCTATGGCTTTATTGTTTTTGCTTAGGGTTGCTTTGGTTATTCGGGCTCTTTTTTTGGTTCCATATGAATTTTATTTTCTAATTCTGTGAAAAATATTAGTAATAGTTTGATAGGAATAGCACTGAATCTGTAGATTACTTTGGGCAGCATGGTCATTTGAACAATATTGATATTTCTTAACCATGAGCATGGAATATGTTTCCATTGGTTTGTGCCATTGCTGATTTCTTTCAGCAGTGTTTTGTAATTCTCATTGTAGAGATCTCTAATCTCTCTGGTTAGCAGTACTTCTAGGTATTTTATTCTTTTTGTGGCTATTGTGAATGGAATTGCATGTTTTATTCAGCTCTCAGCTTGGATGTTATTGATGTATAGAAACGCTACTAATTTTTATACATTGATTTTGTATCCTGAAACTTTGCTAAAGTTATTTATCAGTCTAGGAGACTTTGAGCAGAGACTATGGGGGTTTTCTTGGCATGGAGTCATATCTTCTGCTAACAGAGATAGTTTGACCTCCTTTCTTCCTATTTGGATGCTTATTTCTTTCTCTTGCCTGATTGCTCTGACATAGACTTACAGTTCTATGTTGAATAACAGTGGTGAGAATGGGCATCGTTGTCTTGTTCTGGTACTCAAGGGGAATGCTTCCAGCTTTTGCCCATTCAGTATGATGTTGGCTATGGGTTTGTCATAGATGGTTTTTAGTATTTTGAGGCATGTTCCTTTGAAGCCTAGTTTGTTGAGGGTTTTTAACATGAAGAGATTGTAGAATTTTATCCAAAGCATTTTTTTTCTATCTATTGAGATAATCATGTGGTTTTGTTTTTAGTTGTTTCTATCTATTGAGATAATCATGTGGTTTTTATTTATATGATGAATCCAGTTATTGATTTGCATATGTTGAGCCAAACTTTCATCTCAGGAATAAAGCCTATTTGATCGTAGGGGATTAGTTCTTTGATGTGCTGCTGAATTCGGTTTCCTAGTATTTTGTTGAGGACTTTTGCATCTATGTTCATCAGGGATATTGGCCTGGAGTTTTCTTTTTTTTGTTGTATCTCTGCCAAGTTTGGGTATCAGAATTCTGCTGGCTTCATAGAATGAGTTAGGGAGGAGGCCCTCCTCCTCAGTTTTTTTTTGGAGTAGTTTCAGTAGGAGTGGTACCAGCTCTTCTTTGTATATATGGTATAATTTGGCTGTGAGTCAGTCTGGTCCAGGGCTTTTTCTGGTTGGTAGACTTTTTATTACAGTTCAATTTCAGAACTTGCTACTGGTCTTTTCAGGTTTTCAATTTCTTCCTAGTTCAATCTTGGGAGTTTGTATATTTCCAGAAATCTCTCTATTTCTTCTAGGGTTTCTAGTTCATGTGCATACAGTTGTTCATAATAGTCTTTAGGGTTTTTTTTTTCTGTGGGGTCAGTGATAATGTCCCCTTTGTCATTTCTGACTGCGTTTATTTGGATCTTCTCTCTTTTTTGTTTATTAGTCTAGCTAGCAGTCTATCAGTCTTATTTATTCATTCAACAAAACAATGTTTGATTTTGTTGATCTTTTGTGTGGTTTTTCACATCTCCATTTAGTTCAGTTCAGCTCTGATTTTGGTTATTTCTTTTCTTCTGCTAGCTTTGGAGTTGGTTTGATCTTATTTTTCTAGTTTTTCTAGGTGTGATGTTAGGTTGTTAATCTGAGCTCTTTCCAACTTTTTGATGTGGGTGTTTAGCACTTTAAACTTTCTTCTTAACACTGCTTTAGCTGTATGCCATAGATTCTTTTGTCTTGTATCCTCATTTTTGTTAGTTTCAATGAACTTCTTGATATCTGATTTAATTTTATTGTTTGCCCAGAAGTCATTCTGGAGCAGGTTGTTCAATTTCCATGGAATTGTATGGTTCTGAGATATCTTCTTGGTATTGATTTCTATTTTTATTGAGCCATGGTCTGAGAGTGTGGTTTGTATGATTTTTTAAAAAATTTGTTGAGAATTGCTTTATGGCTGAGTGTGTGGTCAATTTTAGAGTATGTGCTACATGCAGATGAGAAGAATGTATACTCTGTTGTTGGGTGGAGTATTCTGTAGATGTCTTTTAGGTTCATTTGGTCAAGTGTCAAATTTAAGTCCTGAATATTTTTGTTAGTTTTCTGCCTTGATGATCTAATACTCTTAATGGGGTGTTAAAGCCTCCCACTATTATTGTGTGGTTATCTAAGTCTCTTTGTAGGTCTCTAAGAACTTGTTTTATGAGTCTGGGTGCTTCAGTGTTAGGTGCATATGTATTTAGTGTTGTTGAGTCTTGTTGAACTGAATCCTTTATTATTATGTAATGCCCTTCTTTGCCCTTTTTGATCCTTGCTGGTTAAAAGTCTGTTTTGTCTGAAATCAGAATAAAAAACCCTGCTCTTTTTTTGTTTTCCATTTGTTTAACAGAATTTTCTCCATCCCTTTTCTTTGAGTCTTTGGTGTCATTGCATGTGAGATGAGTCTCTTGAAGATAGTATACAGTTGGGTCTTGCTTCTTTATTCAGCTTGCCATTCTGTGACTTCTAAATGGATATTTAACATGTTTACATTCAAGGTTAATATTGAAAAGTGTGAATTTGATCCTGTCATTATGTTGTTAGCTAGTCATTACATAGACTTGATGGGGTAGTTGCTTTATGCTGTTAATGGCCTATGTACTTAAGTAGGCTTTTGTGGTAGTCAGTAATGGTCTTTCATTTCCATGTTTAGCACTCCTTTAAAGACCTCTTGTAAAGCAGGTCTGGTAGTAACAAATTCTTAGCATTTTCTTGTCTGAAAAGGATTTGCTTATGAAGCTTAATTTGACTGGATATTAAATTCCTGGTTGGAATTTCTTTTCTTTAAGAATACTAAATATAGGCTCCCACTCTCCTCTGGATTGTAGGGTTTCTGCCTGAAGGTCTGCTGTTATCCTGATGGGGTTCCCTTGTAGGTGATGTGCTCCTTCTCTCTTGCTGCCTTTAATAATTTTTCTTTTATATTGACCTTGGAGAATCTGATGACTATGTGTCTTAGGGATGGTTATCTTGTATAGTATCGTAAGGGAGTCCTCTGAATGTACTGAATTTGAATGTAGACCTCTCTAGTGAGGTTGAGGACATTTTCATGGACAATATCCTCCAATATGTTTTCCAAGTTGGTTGCTCTCTCTCCTTTTCTTTCAGGGATGCTAATGAGTTGTAAGTTTGTTTTCCACATAATCCCTTGTATGTCAGAGGTTTTGCTCATTCTTTTTAATTCTTTTTTCTTTATTTTTGTCTTACTGAGTAGATTAGAGGAACTCGTTTTTGACCTCTCATATTCTTTCCTCAGTTTGGTCTATTCTGTTGTTAATACTTCTGATTATATTATAAAATTCTGGTAGTGATTTTTTCACCTCTATCAGATCAGTTTGGTTCTTTATAAAAATGACTATTTCATTTTCAGTTCCTGTATCATTTTACTGGATTCCTTAGTTTCCTTGGATTGGATTTCACATTTCTCCTGAATCTCAGTGACCTTCATTGCCATGCAGATTTTGAATTCTGTGCCTCTGATTTTGACCATTTAAGCCTGGTTAAGAACCACGGCTGGAAAGGTTGTGCAATCATTTGGAGATAAGACGACACGCTGGCTTTTTGAGTTGCCGAGTTCTTGTGCTGGTTCTTTCTTATCTGCATGGGCTGATATTCCTTTAATCTTTGAAAATGTTGTCCTCTGGATGGGGTTTTTTGCTGTTACACTCTTTTGAGGATTTGACTGTAGTATAAGTTAGGCTCCATTGACTGGCTTCATTTCTGGATGATTTCAGGGGACCAAGGCTCAGCTCAACACTTTTGGGCTGTGTGCTCTAACACTGGGAGCCCAGGACCAGGCTCATGGCTTTGTTTGGTGGCCATGAGACTGGTCCCAGCCCCCCAGGATTAGAGCACACAGCCCAAAAGTGTTGAGCTGTTAAGTACCTGCTGTGCTGGAAGGTCCTAGGTATTTATTGCTGGTTTGCTGGCAACAATACTGCAATGGTGGGGTGCTAGCAAAAGTGCTTAGTTGAGGTGGTGACAGTGGGGTCTGCATACATGCATGTGCAGGCACTAGTGGGGTAGCGGGGTCCTCATGCATGTGTGTGCCTTGCAAAGTGATAGGGAAAGCTGCGGGTGAGTATGCACTAGCAAAGTGGTGGTGGGGAGATCCATCTGCAGAAGCTTGCCAATGGTTAGATGGGGTCTGCCAACAAAGAAGGTATGGTGGCGGCCACTGGGAAGCACCCTACTTGAGCATCCAAAGCTGTGCTGCAAGCAGGCACAGTCAGGGAGGGAACCCAGGATAGGCCAGCCGACAGGGTGTGCTTAGATTAGCCTGGACCATCCCATGGGCAAGACAGATCCAACAGTCAACAAAAGCCAAAGCCACTTAGAGGAGTGTAGCGAGCCTTGAGGGAAGGGTGCCCCTGGTCAGACTCCACAGTAGCTATTCCCACATCAAACCTTCTGGGCTCCTCACAGACAAGAGTCCTGTCCCTGACAACTCTCCAAACAGATCTTCCTGCGAGCTCAAGTGTCTGTGGGGGTTGTGAGGTCTCCTGTAGCTAGGATTCTAGAGGTCTGTGGTGAGAGTGGGCCACTCTTTGCCTGTTTAACTCACTCCTTCCCCAGGGTCTGCACTCTCCCTCTGTCCATTCTCAATACCTTCCTTCTGAGGATCTGCTTGGAGTGTGCCAATCTTGTTGGTCTGGTCTCTCGATGGGGAAAGCTCCTCTTAGCTGCACCTAGTCAGCCATCTTGGCTCTTCTCCAACATATTTAATTACTCTTGAATTCCTCCCCCAAATTGTATGGACTTATGTAGGTATTTACCTATTGTAGGAAAGAAATAAAAATGTTCAATGGCTTAGTCAGGATGTTTTATTTGGAGCTTATTTGGTTGGAAGAAACAGAGACCCATTCAGACTAGCTTAAAGGAAGGGGAGTATTATAAGGAGGGAAACTGCACAAATATGGAAGTTATGCTGTGACCCTACTGAGACAGAACTGTGGATGAAACAAAGATGCTAAATGGACTATAGCAGCAGTTCTCACTACAGCTTCCTTGTTCATGTGAGTCAGCTTCACTCTGTGGGTCTGTTCATCTCTGATCATTTTGCCCTCCAATTGCCTAGCCCAGGGTTTAATCTAGTCTGTAGAAAAAACAATCAAACAGTTTGTTTTTCCTGTACTCTCACACCCCACAATGCAGCTAACGTTATCTACTTTAAATCAATTCTGACACTATCTACCTGGACATAGCATCAGATCCCACAGGTTGAAGGCTCATTTCTACAAGCCTTCCCCGCGCTTCAGATATCAACTGCAAGCCCCAGATTGTTTTCCCTGTGCTTCTCACGGAAGGGAATAAATCGAGGCCACCACAACCTTCACCTTGGGTTTGATTAATTTGCTGGAGCAGCTGACAGAACTCAAGGAAACACTTAACATTTACTGGTTTATTTTAAGGATATTACAAAGGATACTGATGAGCACCAGATGGAGAAGATGCATAGGAAAGGCAAGTGGGAAGTGATGCAGAGTTTCTTGCTCTCTCGGTGCACTACCTTCCAGGAATCTCCACATGTCCAACTATCTGGAAGCTCTCTGAATACAGTCATTTTGGTCTTTTATGAACACTCAACTATGTAAGCATGATTGATTAAGTCACTCGGTATTGGTGATCAATACTTTCAGCCCCTCTCACCTCCCCAGAAGTTGAGGGGTAGGGCTGAAAAGTCTCAACCCTCTAATCATGCCTTGGTCTTTCCTGTGACCAGCCCCTATCCTGAAGTTACCAAGGGACTGCCAGCCATCTGTCAACTCATGAGCACACAAAAATATACAACACTTTGGAAATTCCAAGGATTGTAGGGTTTTTATGTCAGTAAACAGGGACAAAGATCAAAGCTATATTTTATAATACTACAGCTGCTTTTGACTCACAGAATCCCTAGTAGTTTGATAAACTGTGATGTTATTTAAAGTTGAAAAGTCATGTTCTAAACCATGACTATTTATGGCAGCAGGGGCTATGAAGAGTGGGGCAGACTCACTTTGAATTTCTGTGAGATCCAGGCAATGAGTGGCAGCTCCAGGATAGGAGGCCAGCAGAAAAGGTAGTTACCTAGTTTTTTCATATGTGAGTGGATCCTTCTGGATGTAGAAAAAGCCTGAACTTGATGTTAGAAGACCTGTGTTCAGCATATAGCTCTTTTATTAACTAGCTTTATTCTGCATAATCTTGGGAAATGACTTCATATCAGTTTCCTCTCTATAAAATGTGGCAAGAATATATATCTCAGAAGATTATTTTAAGACTTAAATAAATCAAAGGTTGAAAATGTTTAATAAAACTAAAAGCATCAGACAAAAGCAAAAGAATAATTACTTCAAAGTACCAGAGCGTCAGGTTAATTGTTGCTGCAAGGAAAGCAATGCAAGATAGCTGCTTATGTATAAATATCAGCTTCACTGTCCATTTTCACACATGTATCTAATATATTATTGCATCACCTCATGCATGAGTTTTCCAGAACACTGAAGAATAAAGTTAACTACTTCCATATGAATTAGGGGGATCATATGGATGATTCTGACTTCATTTTTGTTGAGGAAAAGCTGAGGTTTGGAAAGGCTAATTTACACTGGTAATAAATTATAGAGCAGGATTTGAAGTCATTAGGATCACAAAAGCTATAGTTTTCGATTTAGAGTAAAGTGTACCAGTCTCTTTAATGGCTGATTTTTCCATCTATGCTACTACCTCTTCCCTTGTCTTCCTGAGGTAAAAATCAGGAAGTATGAACCACGGGAAATCTCACTACATCTAACCAACTCAGGAGTCATTACAATACAGCCTAGGCCAAATGAGGTTCATTGTTTGTGTTGGCTAATGATGGTTTTTACATATGGGTATGGTTTTATTTATTTTTTCTTTTCTTTCTTTCTTTTTTTTTTTTTTGTGACAGGATCTCGTGCTGTTACCCAGGCTTGAGTGCAGGGCATGATCTTGGCTCATTGCAACCTTGACCTTGCAGGCTCAAGCAATCCTCTGGCCTCAGTCTCCTGGGTAGCTGGGAAAACAGGTGTGAGCCACCACACCTGGCTAATTTTTGTATTTTTTGTAGAGACAGGTTTCGACATGTTGTCCAGGCTGGTCTCGAACACCTGGGCTCAAGTGATCCTTCTGCCTTGGCCTCCCTAAGTTCTGGAATTACAAGCATGAGCCACTATGACTGGCCAATAATGTTTTTATATTTTTAAATGAACAAAAATTAAAGTAGAATACATTTTGAAACATGTGAAAATTATATGAAATTCAGATTTCAGTGACCATGAATGAATTTTTATTGGAACACAGCTACACTCATTTATCTATGTTTTGTCTATTGTTACTTCCATGTTACAACAGCAGACCTGAGTAGACAGAAAGGGCATGGTAAGTGAAATCTGAAATATTTACTACCTGGCTTTTTACAGACAAAGTGTGCAAATCCCTAATCTAAATCATAGGTTGTTTTTAATTTTTTAAAAACTTAATAAGAGAATGGTGTTTCATTAATTGTTATCAAGAGGATTTAAATTGAAAACGAATTGAAGTGGGGAAGTATCCCTCTACTGTGAACATAAAACCTAGCACACAGTTTCTGGAGACAATTTGGCTACATATATAAAAATCCCTTGTAAAAGTGGATAACATTTGACTCAACAATTTCATTTCTAGAAAATTTTGCTGAGGAAATAACTAAAAATCTGTGTGAGGATATGGGAAAGCAGAACCACTTATAATGGTGAAAATTTGAAAACAGACCAAAGGCTCGAACATAAATAATTAATTCAGCTATCATATATTCACAAAATGAAATGCAATAAAGTCTTAAAAAATAATGCAAACCTATATTGAATCGCACGGCATGGTACAAAAAATATGATAGTATATTCTGGTAAAATTATATGCTGTGACATTTTATTAAGCATTATAAAAATATAAAAAGTGGAACAGCAGAAAAATGTAGCACTTACTATCAAGTATTTTATTAGACAACTCTACACATTATTTTATTTTAAATTCACAACAAGCCAGTTGCAGTGGCTCACGCCTGTAATCCCAGGGCTTTGGGAGGCCAAGGTGGGAAAATTGCTTGAGGTCGGGAGTTTGAGACCAGACCTGCAACAAAATGAGATCTTATCTCTACAAAAAATAAAAGTTTTAAAAATTAGCTGGGTGTGGTGGTGCATGCCTGTAATCCGAGTTACTTGAGAGACTGAAGCAGGAGGATGACTTGAGTCCAGGAATTTGAGGCTGCAGCAAGTTATTATTGTGCCACTGTGCTCCAGTCTGGGTGACAGAGCAAGACCCTGTCTCTGAAAATAAAATAAAATAACAAAATAGAATTTCACAACAATCCTGTGAGCTATGCACTCACTTTTTAAAAAACAAAAATTAATTTAATTTAATTTAATTTTCTGGGATACATGTGCAGGACATGCAGGTTTGTTACACAGGTTAACATGTGCCATGGTGGTTTGCTGCATCTATCAACCCATCACCTACCTATTAAGTCCAGCATGCACTAGCTATTTATTTTGATAGTCTCCCTTCCCCTGCCCCCGCCCCCCGACAGGCCTCAGTGTGTGTTGTTCCCCTCCCTGTGTCCATGTGTTCTCATTGTTCAGTTCCCACTTATAAGTGAGAACATGTGGTGTTTGGTTTTCTGTTTCTGTGTTAGTTTGCTGATGATTACTTCCAGCTCCATCTATGTCCCTGAAAAGAACATGATCTCTTTCCTTTTCATGGCTGCATAGTATTCCATGTTGTATATGTACCACATTTTCTTTATGCAGACTATCATTGATGGGCATGTTGGTTGATTCCATGTCTTTGCTATTGTGAATTTCACCCACTTTTTAATTGTATTTTTTTGTGTGTACCTAGCAGTGTCTCAATTTTTCAAGTATGGAAACTGAGGCACAGAAAAAAGTAAGTTGCCTAAAGTTACATAACCAAGAAACAGTGAGGTCAGAATGAGAAAGCTCATGTTCTTTGTATGCAACTACACAGTTTCTCCTTTCAGGATTAGGTTGAGGGTTTTATTTTAATAAAAATATAACTGCAAATTTCAATAAATTCTTGAGTATAAGAAGTTGATGCACTTATTATAATTAGCATTGTTTAGATGGGTTTTCAATCATAAGGATGTAATTCACTTCTCAGTCATTTATTATCTGTGTGATAGTGGACAAGTTATTTAGCCTTATGGGTTCTCATTTCTTTAACATGAAATGAATATAATAATATTTATCTCATAGAGTTATTGTGAATATTAAAAGAGGCAATGTATCAAAACCTTTAAGGCATGTTTGAAAAGCAATACATTTTGATTCCATTAAATACATTATAAGCAGTAAGAACTGTAATTTACCATTATGTGTCTGTATATAAATTGCTGAAAATACCAAACAAGTGAGTGTTATTTAATTCTGCTTCTTAAAACTGGTTATTCTCTGTTTATAAACTCTAATTTACATAAGAGATCATTCTTGGGTTTAATCTTTTTTTCAAGGAATGATCCTAAAGATCATTTTTCCACAAGGAAAACACTGATTTATCACACCCATATCAATCCATAAGCTCTTGCTGTAAAATTCATATAGTTATTGAATTACAGACAAGCACCCTTACTCAACCTGTGTAAGAATTACATTTGTCTGCTGAAGAAAATATGTTAGCTGGCAAGAACAACATACATTTCTTCAAAAGGAGAATTTGAGAAGTTTCCTTTCTAGTAGTGTTAGGACCACAGCTTAGGGAGTTAGGAAAATTCCACCACGCAGGAAATAGGTGTTATGGGTTCCTCTTAGGTGTCATGTCTGGGGAATTGGAAACAGCTGAGCGCGAGCTTTGCTATTAGTTCAAACACAAGAAAGAAGATTCGGCCAAGTGTCTTGTATAGAGAATAATGGCCCTTGTGATTGAAACACCTTTGCAACAATAAAGATATCTCACCTTGTTCCATGATTTGTACTGTATCACAGTTGGTAATTTGAATTTATTTTTCTAGTGTGTGAATGTTTTTGCTAATGTTTCTTCAATGTTTACTTTTTTCACTTATATTACAGATAGGTTCTTCCTGTCAAATTAATGTAATTAATTGTGTTAAACTTTGATGATTCTCTAGAGAAAACTGGTGAGAAATTTTGCTATACAAAGGGAAGGAATGACATTGAATGTGGATCTGATGATCAGGAAGAAGTATTCTACTTGCTTTCCTATACTTAAACTGTGTTCTAAAAAGACTGGAAGTCACCAATTTTTAAATTACTATTTATTGTGATTCTTGTTGTTATATTACTGCAAAATTTCCTTCCAAGATGAAGGTAAATGCCCCATCTCCTCTCGAATTTTTCTTGCTTTGCACAAATTGTGTTGCTGTGAATGTGCTTCTCTAATCAAGCATGACTGATCCTCTGGCACCAGGAATGAAAGCACGGGCGATATAACTGGGAGGAATTACAAGTTCTCTCTAAGAGCTAGCCCGCAAACCCAGTCTCCTCCTCTCCTTTTCATGCTGGAGTTGTCAGAAACACTTCCCACTAACTAAGAAATTAAAAACTAACTTAATTTTAGAATGAGCACATCATAAAATGTAGATTATTTAGAGTATGCTCACATGTGTTATATGAGAGCATAGGAACTGGATCAAAATAGAAAATAATTCAAAGGCAGTTTTATGATTGCATGATTGTATAATACATTCAAGTGTAGCTACAGAAGTAATCACAATAAATTATGTAACCAGAATTAATCTACAGTGGTTTTCCAGACTGGCCCTGAAGGCAGATTTTAAATTCATCAATTCATCATCCACTATTCTTATAATGTATAAAAGAGAAAACTCAAAAATTATCATTTGAAAATCACAAATCACTTTGGAAATCTAATTGGCTAACATACAAGGACATAAGCAAGGTTACCATCATCATTTTTTTGTAACTGGAAGGGTTGGTTAAAGGATTTAATCTAAGATAAACAGATGAATAAGTAATGAAACAGACTTTAATCACTTTATTTTAACCCAACATTCCATTGAGGTGAAGCTGCTTCATATACTTACCAAAGCCTGTTTACCCTTTTGAAAAATTATATTTTGACTTTTCATTATACAAGCAAATAAATCGATTTATATTCATTTAGAAGCCAGTGTCAGTTAGCATCCATGAGCCAGCAAGACAGCAAATACAGGTGGTTATGAAGCAGTAATAAAAGTAGAAGTTGGCTTTCAAAAACAGCTGTTGGAGTGACAGGGTGAGAGGCCAAAGCACAGGGAGATGCCTTTTTATCACGGATGATGCTGACAAAACATTGTGTGCCCTGGATGAAAGGCATTTCTAGAGGAAGATATTTATATTCAAAGTTCCCCAAGCTATGAGTGGGGAAATTCTTTTCAGATGGTCCTTCAGGAGCTGGAGAAGATATTGCAATTTGCCACTGTTACATATACAAGTGAAATGAAGAAGTACACCCCAAGATCTTTAGCATCCACCATTGTTCTGCAAAGTCAGAGTGATCCATTCTAAAACTCAACAGCTTCGCATTTTTCACATTTGGCAGATGCAGATTTTAACCCTGTGCAACATCTACTCCTGTGGCTTTTGTAACATTTTCTCCTAGGAACATCCCTCCAATGACTGGTCCTTAGCTTTTCTGATCACCCTTTTTCTCTACTTGTCATTCAATATGAAAATTACACTAAGTCTCATTTTGGACTTTTAAATTCTCTCAATTGTGAGCTCAGCCTGAATGACTTCATCTATTCCCTAGAACTGGCATCATTTATATGTTACAGGAATTTTTGAAATTCCTGTAAGATATTATGAACTTTGGCAAATGAGAACATTAGAATAAATGTCAAATATTTTGGGACCGAGAAAATTAATAACTTTGTTCTGGCCATTGCTGCCTTAAGAATGCCATTCTTCGATGATCAGATGTTTTGTCTCTAAAGAAAATAAATAGAGCTAAGGTAAATATATACCTGGTGTCTAATGAGTGAATATCAAGAACAAACAAAGCAACTAGAAGAAAATGATGCTCTCTCAATTTCAGATGTAGCAGTCTTGGGACAGTGGACCAATTAATAGAGCCAGCACTGATGATGACAGAGGAGGAGTTGAAGATTAAAAAAACTCCACCGATGTGATGTAGCCTGCATTCTCCTGGCTCAGATAATGTTTTGAAACTCAATTCCTCTAACTTTCTCTAAAGCAAGCAACATCTATAGGTATCCAGAACAGACAAGTCATAGACCTGGGGTGGTCATCAACATTGCATTCATGGTCAACTAGACCCATCCTAAGGGATAACACCTGAATTTGGAGAGAATAATGCCCTGGGATGAAGGATAAGAGATGCAAGTTGTAGCTATTATTTCCCATTTTATGCATGGCATCTGAAAAACAGGACTTTTTCTATTTCAAAAACCAAGCTTTTGCAATGCTCATTACTGATCAATTCAATATGGTTAGGTTAGAGATGATTAGGGCAAGCCACTCATCTTCCTCTTATTTAATTCCCCCTGGCTTGGGACCATCCAGAATCTGGAGTGATAAGAATATAACCATCATTGATCATGATCCCACTTCTAAGATCCAGATGGGAATTAATAATTTCCTGAGATTTCTTTCTTTCTTTCTTTCTTTCTTTTTTTTATTTTTTATTTTTATTATACTTTAAGTTCTAGGGTACATGTGCATAATGTGCAGGTTTGTTACGTATGTATACTTGTGCCATGTTGGTGTGCTGCACCCATCAACTCGTCAGCACCCATCAATTCATCATTTATATCAGGTATAACTCCCAATGCAATCCCTCCCCCCTCCCCCCCCTCCATGATAGGCCCTGGTGTGTGATGTTCCTTTTCTTTTCTTTTCTTTTCTTTCTTTCTTTCTTTCCTTTTCTTTCTTCTCTCTCTCTCTTTCTTTCTTTCTTTCTTTCTTCCTCTCTTTCTTTCTTTCTTTTTTTTTTCTTTCTTTCTTTCTCATCTTTCTGGATAACCCACTGACACCTCATCTTCTTCACCTGCATACTGCATCTTAGTTAATTGCATTATCATCTACTTGATTATGCAAGTGAAAAGCCTCAGGTTTATTTCTCCTTCTCAACTAACCAACTCATATTCCATGGTCACTAAGTTCTGTCACTTTTATTTCAGAAGGGTGTTAAGCTTGTTCCTTCCTCCATGCCACCACTGCCATTCTTTGGCCCAGTCTCTAGTGATCTCTCCCTGGTTTCCCCAACTAACAACTCTTTTTTAAAGTACAATCTCAACATTCTTGCCAAAATTACTCTTTCAAAATTCAGATCTGATCACGTCATTTCTCCTCAAAACCTTTAATAACTCTGTGAGCTTACACAATAGAAATCAAGCTTTTGAATATGAATATGACAGAAGATCCAAAATCTGTCTCCGAGCTCCTTTATTTTTATTTCCTGGCCTCCTTTCTTTGGATCTACTTCTACTCCAGATATACCAGGTAATTTTTATGTTCAGAATGTGTCCTTCACTCATGCCTTTATGCCTTTGCTTTTGAAGTCCCTTATCTCCTTGTCCTTTCTGACTCCCCTTTTGTCCCCTGGATCTTTGTGTGACTTAAGCTTCCACCACTTATCACTGTTTATCTTGGGCTATGCTTAGTTGTGTATGATCTGCTTCCCTCACTTGGCTCTGAATGCCTTGAGGGCACTAGAGCAGATGAAGATGTAGCATTCAATGAGTGTTTATGGTTTTTATTTGTTTTCTGTTTAAAAGGGTCCAGACACTATGAGGCCACTCCAGCCAAAAGTGTGGAAAAGACAACTGCAACAAGATGTTAAAACAATATTCTTTTCATATGAGAATCTACTGAGGGGCTGGCCTGATTAACATCAGGTCACAAAAATGAGAGTGAAAAATTGCCCCTTCCCACGTGCAGATGGACATAGGAAATGATATCAAAGATTTGTTTCTATCAGATAAAAGACACAAAAACGGGACAGAGTGGGATTTGGTGAGAGGAGACTGATAAGGGATTCCCCACATTGTCTGTGTGTCACACTTCTCTTTTGTGGGGGAGGTGAGGAGGGTGCTACCTTCCTATCCTAAGTTTAATAAAGTGATTTAAAAGGACTACTTGGAAAGCACTGAAATGTGTTCCATGGTGTTGGGGGACACAGATGTTGGTAGACACTAGATTTTTCAGGCTGGAGAAATCTAGTGGCTAGAAGAAGCTGATGGCTCTGATTGGCAGGTCTGAGGAGTGCTGCTGAGTTGGGATCTGCCTCCAATAGAGTTATTAGGGTAGGTGATACATGCAGGCCAGGTGAGAGATAGGTGGGAGAGAGAGCTGGAGAGAGATATCTTGGGTCCTGTCCAGTAGGACTGCCTAGATGGGCTAGATGCCTCAGTAGAAAGAGGCTGGAGGTGTATCACTGGATGTCCACGGAAAAAGAGAAAAGATCTGCTTAAGCCACCACAGTCATGGAGTGCACCATCCCCAATAAAGTAAGACCTCTCCTTACTTTTTCTAACCCAGCAAACCCAACACCTGTCAGGAGGGAAAAATGTGAGTCCATAGAGAAGGAAACAGATAGCTATGCCACAACCTCAATGCAGGCTTGCAGCCTGAAGGCAAATCCATGGTACAGATCTTACGCCATCCGTTCAGCGTTTTCATTATTTCATGCATTGGACGTTTTAATGTCTGAAATGAGACTCTTTATAATCAAGACTTCTTTTTATAATCAAAATAATTTTATGATCTGAGAATGACTAAAAAGTCATGGGTTTGACCAAGTCTTCAGCTTGAGGCAGGGGAAGATTTCTTTCACCATTCAGTAGGATGTTTAAAGGAACTGTGAGAGACAAAAATAAATTTGTGTTTTGATCAAAATGCATATGAGTCGTGCTTGTTCAACATTCTGGTTACACAGGAAAAGATGAAATATTGGTACTCCGGTATTCACATAATGAGTGTTTTCTGCTCTTTGTGCTTTTGAAGCAGAAAAGTGGCTGAGAAGTCCCCTTGGCTTATGTCTTAGTTTTCTGATGCTAAAGAATATCAGCATATTTTCGTTTACCAATATTCCTAAAATTCAACAAGGCTGTCTGAAGTGTGCATTCCACATCTAAGGCTTAATAGGGTGTCCTCATATTTTGTGCTGTGAACTGCAGATCCTTGTTTTCATAAGGAAAATCTAAGTGATATGTCATGCTTATAATGAGGCTGGAAGCAAGAGTGATGTTAAAATATTTAGTGGCTGGTACACTATTATAAGTTAACATATATACTAGAAAACTTGCTTTTATTCTCTAAACAATATGAATTATGAGACTGCTTACTGAGTGATGTGTGTTGTAGTACAAATAGCTCATACAATTTTCCTAGAAATTTCCAAATAAATTGTTGAATTTTAGAAATTTTTGGTTGATCTTTGCTTGACTTAGATGTCACTTGCTGGATTTTTTTTTTTTGTACAAGGCATGACTTGATGCAGAGAACCGCATAAAATGCTTCCAATGACTTCAAATTGATTGCCATTGGATGACTTGTATTTATTTATTTGAAAAAAAAAGCATTTCTGTTTACATAAATATTTATTATTCATAAACCTGTTTTATCCTTTGCTGAATAGCAAATATATAAACATTTTTCTAGCCCTTGTAATACTGAAATATAATAAGGTATTATATATCTTGTATTTGATATCATTAACTGTCATAAAAATGATTTATTAGAATATTTAATTAGGTTAAACCTAATCCATTAGATGAAACATCTATTGTTGGGCTGTTTGGGTTAAAATTCTGGCTCTGCCGTTAAGTTTTAAATGACCTAAGCGCCAGTTTCCTCATCTGTAAAATGATGATGCTGATAAATACAGTACAATTAGGAGTTAACGCATGTTTTTAAGGGTGCCTGGCACAATCACTAAATAAGAATAAAATTAAAATTGGTAATACCCACATCAGTTGGGCTTTGGGTAGGTTTAAAATGGAGGTGACTATGAATATGGACCATAAAAAACTCCTTTCCTTAGGCATCTGTTAGTCCGAATCATCCCATAGGCTAGCCTATCTATTACAACATCCTTCTGTTTGTGGCCTTAGGAACCTGTATTACCCCCTTAGTTTCTGTTGTCTATCTTTTATACCATGCTAAGAGTTCAAGCCCTGTGGTGACTAGTTTTCATAAGCAACCACATGAGAGAGGTTCTTAGGGGATTAGTGACTGACAACAGGTGACCATAGTTAAGGTATGGTTATATGTGCATGAGGTATTTGCCTACCAACATGTCACTAGAGGCACTATCTCCTCTGGGGGGTTCCAATCTCCTTCTGACTTGTAATGCGGGGATGAGGTAGGCAAGTAAGAGCTGTGGCAGGCTGTCTGGCAGGAAAGCAGGCTGTTAGGTATCAGTATAGACCTCCTGTGCTGCCCATCTGGGCTTCCTGCAACAGTTTGTAAGGCACAAGCTAGTTCTCAGGAGCCTTTGGGGGACAGTAGCCACTGGTGATGCCTGGAAGCCAGGGCTTTTGGGGGGACTGGAGCAGGATCTTGAAGACCTTCTTCTGTCCCTTTGTATAGGCTGGAATCAGAGGACATCTGTGGAGCACAGAAGAATAGGTTTGGGTGGCCAACGTGGGCATTGGTAAGGGGGAGGAGGCTTGGGCAGCAAGTCTTTCAATATTGAAGCAACATATTCAATTAAATAACATGTAAGTTGCCTGAAGATCAGCCTTGGGTTCAAGAACATTGGCTTGTCTAGGCTAGAGTGTTCCCTACCTATGCCTTTCTTTGTTCCTAAGAGGAACAGGCAAGTATCCTATACGTTCAGTCCTACTGAGTAAGATAATAGTTGTTATCATTTCTCACTTGACAATGAGATCTTTACCATAGGTGGCATGACAAGGAAACAAACTCCACTGCAGTTTTTTTTTTCCTTGATTCAATGATAAACATAAGGGGTGTGCAGAAACTTAGATATGTTTATCATGGATGTTAACAGTTGCTACTATGACATAAACATTCCTCTTTTTTTTTTGAGACAGGACAAAAGCTATAAATATTGGTGTTCCCAGTTCTTCGTCACCCTGAGGATCCCAGTCTAAACCTACTTAACTCCCTGGCTCTAGGATTAGGGGCTCTAGGATTTTGGACTTTTGTTTCATAGAAAGAGGAAAATATTGGAGAGAAAGACAAGTGTGCCTAGGTCAAGGTTTACAAACTCTAGATCTGTAGTTTAATGCTTACCAAAATGACTGAAAGAAGAGGAGTGGGAGAAAACAATAAGCATAGCTGGGCATAGTGGCCAAGTCAAGGGAAGAAACCCCATCTCAGAGGTATCCATGGACAGCTCTGATCAATGGTCACCAAGAGTGAAGATCCAAATCTGGGATGTGTGTGTGAACTTTCTGAAATGTGAAAACACTTGGAAGGCCAAATAGAGCCCATTTGGAGGCCACAGGTTTATTACCTCAATTGAGGCCTGGGACACAGATTGTCTCGGAATTTAAGGGAGTAGAAGTAGGAACAGCTGAGGCATATTTGTGAGGGGAAAGGCATGAGAGGTGGAAAAAGGGGCTTTAAAGAGTGTGTCTATGATGCTGCTTCATCATGCTCAAGAAAATCTAGTGAAGGGCTTAATATTTTGAAACAATTTTATGTTGCTAGACTGCATACTTTTGACAATTTTCTAGCCCTAAATTCTTGAAGTCTCAGGTCTACAAGCAAGTGCCACATCATAAACAAGAAGAGGAACACTGATCTTTCTGTAAGTTACACTGAATGTTATCCTGTCGTCCTCCATTATTTATCAGTTATTTGTCTCTTGTCAAGGCAAATAAACCTTTCCTTGCCTTGTTAACTAATAAAAAAGAAACCGACAATTTTATGGTGATTCATGCTACTGGACAAATTTAATCCTCGTGGCTTGAAGACTCTTGAGTGACAACATGTGTGCTGATTTTAAGGAATTATTAGACGTACACTAATAATTCTTGCTAGGTTCTACAAAATCTTCATTATTAGCAAAGGCAGACTGAATGAGAAGTGATGCCATTAATAAGAGAAGTAGGTTTTAGTCAAGTTAAAATAGTCTTGAGGGCTGGAAAATGTCTAATACAGACAGAAGTATTTCCTTTACCAGTCACAGCTTTCTATGTCTTGGTTCCTAGTTTGACATCGGAGGTAGGGATGCTGTCTCAAATAGTCTTTGGGATAATTTTTATCCATTAGAGGCCTGCAATGGAGCTCTTTCTTCTTAAACACATTAGCAGGGACTGAATGAGCTGAGTGTTTCTCAAATTTTTGAGTGCAGATGAATCACCTGGGGGAATGTTAGTAAGTTGGTCTGGGGTGGAGCCCAGAAATTTGTATTTCTATCAAGCTCCCTGGTGAAGCCTGAGCATAATCTGAGCTGTAAGGAGCTAAAAAATGAGCAGGGGTGCAGCTATGCCATATATATGTTTTTGTGGCCTGTACAGTATCAATTCCTCTCTTCTGGCAGGAGTAGCCTGAATTAACTTTGGAGGAAATGTTTCCTCTCTGTGATTAGCTCAGGTAGTATGGAGGACAATAAAGCCACTTCTCCTCTTATTCTCCTACTATTCCAACCACCTGTGATTGACTTGGGTATGTGAGCCAAGCCTGGTCAGTTAGCATAAGTAGGCAGGATATCCAAGTATTAATAGTTCAGTGATTTTCAGACCCTGGATTTGAGCTACTACAAAGGGGCTTTCTTTGATAGGTTGTGAAATCTGGAGTTTCTGGTGCCCATTATGGAAGGGGTCCCTGACTGAAAAGGAAGCCAACACAGAGGAAACAAAACTGAAAGTTGGGAAAGGAAAGATTCCTGATGACATTGTTTGAGGGCCTGGATCCAGCCATGCCTGAGGCAGATACACCTGGGTAGTCAGTTACTTGAGCCTACAAATTCACCTTTATGTTAAAGCCCGCTTAGTTAGAGTTTTTGTCACTTGCAAAAGATAGCATCCTGCTAATACAGTATGATAAAAATAAATTTCCTTATTAATTGAGCTAATATAAAATCATTTAGTATAGGGCCTGACACATAATAGAAACTCAGCCATAATAATGGCCTTGTTTTCACAATTTTTCTTTGGTTGTATTACATACACACACACACACACACACACTATATATATATATATATAATTTTTTTTTTCCAGAGGAGAAGCAATTAAACAGCCTGAAACCAAAACTAGCAGTTAGGTGACAAGCAATTTTATTTTGCAAAACAATCACTATACAGCAACAAATACATTTGCAAATTTGATTGAAAAACATGAACTAACTACAACCAGCCATTGAAGAAATGCCTTTCTATGGTAACAGGCTCTAGAATTATCAGAAGAAAGAAATCCCCCACAGATTTGTAACGGTGTGTTGGAACCTCGGAATCCCAGCATACAGAGTATACTTTTTGTTGATTTTTTTTTTCTTTTTGCTAAAGTTGAAGTAGATTTTTATGATTGACATTTTATTTTCTGAGTTTGAAAATAAGCTTTTTCCTGCAGAGGGTCTTGGCCTTCACCTACACACCCAAGCTAAAATCCTAGGTGTAAAAAAACCCAAAACATCAATACTTATTTTAGCACGTCAATCTCTGAAGGAATGCTTAAAATTTCCTTACCAAGCCATGAGTCTACTTTATCTCTGGTATTTAGACCATGAGATTCCTTATTGTGACTTGAAAAATAGAAGAAAATTGTAATTGCTATGTCAAAATCAACCACATTCAGATTATTTAATAAAATACTGACGTAATGTTATATATTGGCTGATTATTCCATGCTTGCTGTATTACTCTAGGGGTGTGTGTGTATGTGTGTCTGTGTGTGTGTGTGTGTGTGTGTGTGTGTGTGGAGAAGGTCACTACAATCAGTACATTCTTCCATTTAATGGCTTTCTTTCAGCCTTCCTCAGCCATACCTAGCTGGTGTTACACAGGTGTCATGCTTGTAGGTGGGATGTCAGCCCATCACGCTGCTGGAATTCAGCAGGTGAATCCAGAGAGAGTTGGTTCCTAAATGAACGTGGCCTTTGGAACTCATCAAGAACTCGGGTCTTTCCTGCATCATTATGAGGTATCCAATTTTTGGTTGCAAGTGACCCAGAGGATGAGTTCACTGGAGAAGTTGGCCTTTTAACTCTTCACAGCTCTGGATTACTTATGTATTCTTATACAGGTTCTCAAAGGCTAAAGCCAGAGAGAAACTGGCAAAGTAGATCTAGAATTGAGACCATGAAGATTTCATTCCTAGATCAGCGTATGTGTGTCCCCACAAGAGTGGTGCTCAAAAAGCTTAATTTGAGTCGTTATCTTGAGAGTGAAGGCAAGATAGGTTCTACCCCTTAACCCCACAAGAAGACATTTAACCTGTGTGTTTCTCTCTTTTACTGGCACAAATGATCAGTTCCTTTCTGTTAACTTTAATAAAGAATTGCATTTCCATACAAAGCAAGAACATTTATTCATTATAATTTTGTTGTGATTAGAAATAAACGTTTATTTTAATGCCAAATAGTAGTTTGGTGCCTTGTATAATCTTTATTTTTGATATGTATTTGTAATAAACTGACTTTTAGTTGTAGAATGTTTACCTAGTGTTAACTTACATAAAAACTTTAAAGAATGTTGAGAAAAATACTTATTTCACAGGTTAAAACTTTTCTAATGAGCTGTTAACTTCTTTCTAGATAAATTTAATCATTATTTAAGACTATCAAAACATGTAATAAAATACCCTAAGTCTCCACACACCTTTCTTCCATTTTCTGCTGCACTTCAAGGGAAGCTGATGAATAAATTGCCCAGATTGGTCGCATCAAACCTCACAGCAATTAATAGGCAGAAAATAGACATATCTATGATCCTAAGGTTTCTAAGGTTTTGACTATTATATAAAATAACTGATTTATAAATGGTTTAAGACATGTTTGCCTGTGTAAAATCTCTTAGCTGAGAATGAGTGGTGTGGGTTTGCTCCTAGGGTTTCTTGTATGGCAGTTACATTGGTTGCCATATCCACTGGGTCACCAAAAAGCACCTGTGTCTCTGTCTCTGCATCCCTTGGCTTTTGACTTGGATGTTTCTATACCTCCCCGTTGCCTCAGTCCATCCTCATCATTTCCTCCTTTATATTCAGGAACTGATTTGGCTCAAAGAGATCATACGCCTAGTGGACCGTATGATTTTAATAGCTCAGATCCAACCTACCAGCCCTGAGCAAGAAAAAGAAAAGATAAAATACTAAAAAGTGTCCATCCAGCCTGGTAGCTCTTTGTCTTAATCAGGCCATTGACTATTTCATTGCTTATTTGTAAGTCTAAGATGAATGATTTGTGAGAGGAATTAATTGATTTGTGAGTTCTAGACTGTATATACAGTCAGAACAGTATTATCTCTGATAAATAATACTAGATCACACTGTGTTACTTTACAGAGTGCAATGTTGGAGTCTTGGAAAAAAACTGATTTAGATATCTGTGTCTCAAGTGTTTTATAGCTATAGCTTCCCAAAGTATTGTATTTTTTTCTTTCGCATCAGGGGATCTTTACTTTGGGTAAGAAAGACAAACATCTTCTATTAGAGAATTTAATAAACAGATACTATTTGGAAAAATGAGAAAACATGTTTCAAACTATTACTGTTAGTTTCAACTTTCAACTTTAGCAAATGGAAAAAAAGAAAAGTAAAGAAAACATCTTAAGTCCGTTTCATGAATAATAATAAGAATAAACCCCAAACTATCCTGTGATTAAAAATGAGATAAATCCATAATCTTAAACCAACAATCTGTAAACCCTTTCATGTATAACTGGACCCACCCCCACAAACTCCATGTTGGTGAAAGCAAAGAAAAATAATTTTTTTCTAGCATCACGGGAGAGACTTGTATCTGGCACTAAAACAGGGTTACGGCTTTGAGTTGTTACAGAAAGCAACTTCATGCTAAAATTTTTTGTCTTTTTTAATGTATTTTTTTTAAATAGGGAGAGAACCCTGCTAACATCTACTTTCACATACCTAAAATTGCAACACCAAAGGGTGCAGGAGACACAGATACTGTGAATAAAGAAGTATAATATTCAAGTATATGAGGAAGTATCACAAATGGCCACAGAGAAATATATATATATTTATATCTATAATACTGTATCAAACAGATGGAAAGGGGGTGTGAAACTGGTAGTGTGGACAGAAATCTAGCTGATCAACTGACATTCTAATCAGACACGAGTCCATCCTAATGAAAGTGCATCATTCCTAAGGGATGCACTTTTACACCACTTCCTCAACCACAGCTCAAATGCTTTGCAATCTATTTTTTTAATTAGTTAAATAATTTATTGGATTGACATACTCTGATATAATTATCCAGGTCCCAAATGTTAATAACTTAATTGAATCTTTCTTCCCATTTATACAAAATAACACTTTAAAAAAACTTATTTCTTACATGCTCTTCCCTTCCTGCAATCAGACTCCTTGGTTTAATTTAACCTGAAATAAGTTACAATGGGCAGTTTTTATCTTCTCACTCAGAAACAGAATAGTGAAATGAGCAGCTTGGATTTAACAAGGCCTTCAGAATGTAGTGGATAGCCTTCAGGCACATGAAAGGTAAAAATGCAATTTTTAAAATAATACTCCATGCAAAACAGAGCAGAGCAAAAATAATTGTCCAATTGAACCCATGTAAAGCCAGTGTCTTCCTGTTGCAAATGGAAATCAGGTCAATTTCTGCATGTACTATTCATTTTTTAAATATAAAATTGTAACAATTACTACAGTTTGGGGATGAGATTATTTATTTTATGGTTTATAAAGAATGAATATAACACCTGCTCAGAGCCCACTCCTGCCAAGAGCTCATGCCTAAATATTATTATTTCAATGCTAAATGAGAAATATTCACAAGCCCTGCTTAGCGAGTGCAGCAGTGACATCCTCAGCCAAAGTGGCAAGCTGAGGAGATTCAAGCAGGTTGATGCTTCCAGATGAGGAGACGTTGCTGAGTCGTCGGGGTGATGCCACGCTGGATCTGCCTGGGGACTGTGTAATGATCTCAGCCCCATGGTCCACACGGGCTTTAGCATGCTCTCTGAAGTTCAACTTTTGGCTGTCAATCTGTTTAAGACAAGCATCAGTCCTCGTTAACTCACGCATCTTAACTGGCCCCTAGTTCTTTCTCCATCTCCCAGGGCTGATATTAATGACTTCTATTCACCTCTGTTATCCCTACTTCTTATTTGTCCAGGTCTTTAATCTGGGACCTATTTTGATGAAGAGTATTTCAGAAGAAATTTTTTTTTAAGACAACATTGGCTCATAACCTTGTTTCTTACCTTGACGTTACCACCTCCAGGTACATGATGAGCATTATCAAGAGAACCGACTTTAGCTTGGGCCTTTTCTTTGAAATCTAGTTTTACACTCTCAATTTTCACACGTCCGCCACCTACGAGGGAAGAATTACCTTGATATAACTATATCTTGCATTTGTGGTGATTATTTTCCAAAAATGATTGCAGTAGATAGACTGCTGCAAACCACAAATTTATGAACTTTACCATCCCTCCAACCATATATGTGAATGGAATCTTTTAGAATTTCTAGCTTATATCATTTCGTCAGATGATCCAAGACCATAACACCCTTCTTATACCATTATATGGATTGCTTCACATATTAATACCTTTCTCCTTTACCCATGTCTAACCTAAGAAATCAGAGGGGCTTTTCTTTTTGGTATAACAAACACTCTAAAAACTAGCAAAATGAAAAGATCTTATTTGAATCCTTTCTAAAAGTTGGAACATTTAGTCTCTTATTTCTAAGGGACCAAATTAAATTTAAATGAAACTCTTCTTTATTCTTCATAGTAACAGGTTACTTATCCAAAGAAGATTTAGGCTGGAAGTGGTGCACATGTGGGCAATATATTCATTTATAAATGTTCAACATTGAAAGCTTCACTGATGAAATGAGTCAGGAGCTAAGTTGTTTATGACTAGTAAGCTTTAAAAGCCTCCCGTTTTAATTCATATATGGAGTGACAGATCATCATCTCTTTCTTGTATGGATGCCATAGGACCAATTTGACGCTGACCTTGATCTGATAATATTGAGACAGAGTTTTGACCACGCCATTTTCCCTAATGCTAATCAGTCTAGAACCCTGATCTGCTGATTGTAACAGAGCCACGCTGCACTCTTCAGTGTAGTCTTCCCCATCTCTACATGTCTTTCTCAAGCTCGCAAATATGGAAAGTTCTACACTGGCTAAGTTATTTGTTGTCCTTGAGCCTGTCCTTGACCATTTCTGAGTGTCTGCAGATGGTTTGATCTGCATAAAAAGTGAAATGAGACTCCTTATTTACTCGTCTCCACCTAAGAGATTTGCTTTCACTTTAACAGCAACTTTGTTTTGAGCACATGCGTTCTTCTGGAAAGCCAGTGGTAACGTAGGTCTCACTTGTTGGTTGTGATGTATTTCGCAGACTACACATTTCAAAGCTGCTCCAACAAACACGTTGAGTATATAAAGTGCACCTTGCTTGGGAGTTTGATTTTGAAAAAATGCCTGAGGGACTGTATGGAAATATGAAAGAGATTTTGCAATTTTGGAATCTTGTTGCTCATGTATCTCTGTAGACGAAGGAGGAAGGTTTGTTAAGGCTTCACAGGTCTCTTAAGTCATGAGGTATTTTTCTCATGCAATATCTAGACATCTATGTTAATATCCAACTGCCTGGCCAGGGGCCTCTTGAAATTATATTATACAATTAGATTACATTTTAGAGAAACATCCATTTTTTCTTCTTTTAAGGCTTATAAACTGTATGATGTTATTTAACTCATGCTTAGAGATGTAGTTATCCTTCCCTCAAAATATGCTTCATTTTTTAGAGCGTTAGTCTTCCCACATTTTACCTGGCAATATGGGTCTCACTTGTTGGTTGTGATGAGATGAACATGATTCGTAATGATTCATAAAACAGACTTATCTTGGTTAGAGGTTAGAGGATGTTAGACTTTCAACTAGATAAGAACAACTTCTTTGTGATCTTATTATTGTATTTTTGGTAGCCTCTGAGACAAATCACTTACTTTTCTGATTATATGTTGTGTCAACACAATCTTGCTAAATTTTTGCTAAAATGTCATTTTTTATTGTTGGAGACGGTCTGCTCTGTTGCCCAGGATGGAGTGAAGTGACAGGATCACAGTTCACTGCAACCTTGACTTCCTGGGCCCAGGTGATCCTCCCACCTCAGCCCTCTGAGTAGCTAGGATTACAGGTGTGCACTACCACATTCAGCTTATTTTTAATTTTATTGTAGAGATGGAATCTCACTATGAACTGTCTTCTGAGAGAGAAAAACAATAACATATTATTGACCCAAAACATATTCAGAAAAGGAAGCTTAAGAAGTCTATTTCTGATGCAGTCCCTCTAGAAATTCTTATGCAACTGTTAGAGAATCCAGATATCTTAAACTCAGAGATCTATGCCTTCAATTTTTCAAATAATTCTTTCACCCATCAGGAGCAGTAATTGTGAAAGACTATTATCTTTGTCAAGCTTTATAAATGAAGTTCCGAAGAACAGATATTTCAATGTGTGCCTCCAGATGTTTATTTTCTTTATTTTCTCTTTAGATATTCCACATTCCAGAATAACTTTGTGAAAAGGTTGCTGCTGTCAAGGATTATTATGCTTACACTTCTTTATGAATTTAGTCATTTGATTCAGTTATAATAGAACCAAGAGCTAGATTTAGAAATAGGTGGGAGTCCATGACAACAGCCTTTTATGACCAACAAATCATACACAAAATAGTTCCTTGGCTATATAAATTTTTTTCCGTACATCTAGATCACAGGTGAGTTTGACTAACTATAACCTTACTGTCTAGGTTAAAGAGTGCAGCATTTTCTTCTGTATTCTGAAAGAAAATAGGCAGTGTTGCCAAGTATTCCAGCCATGCTGTTGACACAGCAGTACAAAGTCAATTCAGTGTTTGTACACTGCAGCTGTGGACAGGGGAATTTCGAAGATATGTAGTATGGGACAAACTTCCTGCTGCCTCATGAAAAACAGAGAAGCTAATTCCATGGCAGCAGTTCTGAAACTAGTAGTGAAGACTTCATAAATATAGTTTGTAACTCTTTGACTTGCTTTATAACGGACACCCATTGACAAAATGAATCCTGATTTCCAGATGTTTTCAATGCATTTATCCATTTTGAAATTTATTCTACCTATCTTTGCTTTTCAACCAATAATTTATTAATAATTTTCTCCTGACTAGCAGAATAATTGTCAGCTAACAGCTCAATTGTTATTATACCTTGTTTCATGGGAAAAAAACCTATTACTTTGTTTTTATGTTAAGATGCCAAACACAGTTAAAACCACTTGCTTTCCTTTTGTTCTCAGGGATAAATGAATTGTGTCAAAATATTCTCAAGAAAATTACAAATTTGACAGTCATCTTTTATTACATATCTATGGAGGTTGAGTTTTTTCTTTGGGACAGGGTCTTGCTCTGTTGCCCAGGCTGGAGTGCAGTGGTGTGATCATAGCTTGCTGCAGCCTCGAACTCCTGAAACTAAGTGATCCTCCTGCCTCAGCCTCCCAAGTAACTAGGACTACAAGCATGTACCACCATATCTGGCTTATTTTTATTTTTTAATTTTTTATTGAGACAGGGGTTTCCCTATGTTGCCGAGTCTGTCTCAAACTCCTGGCCTTAAGTAATCCTCCTGCCTTGGATTCCCGAAGTGCTGGGATTACAGGCATGGGCCAACATGCCCACTCTACAGAGGTAGAATTTAACAAAAACATGTAATACACGATATTCAAGAAAAGTGACTCATAATGTTAGATTTACATTTTAAAGGGAGAAAATCTCCCAGTAAGTATGAATATAAATTCTACTTTAGAGCACTAGTCGTATGAGATACTTTGAAAAACCAAAAGAGGTTCATGGTCAAATAAGTTGAGGAAACATTGCATTCTGCTGGAGATTCATGGTGTTTACTGACCTAATAAAGAATCTGAGAAATTCACCAGATAAATACATTTCTTCAGCTTTGCAAAGCACAATCCTTATTTTACATAATGTAGAAAGCCAATTTTAGGAAAAAACTTTGGAAATGCTACCTCCATTCAATGTTATTATATATGAATACATGATCTGACGTATTTTATAGACTACATAATTCAAAGGAGCTCCAATAAGCATGTTGAGTACATAAAGATAAATGCATCTTATGTACCTTTTAATTTTTAATTAAAATGTGTCCTCTTCACTGTATGATTGGGTTCACTTTTCCCCAGTGATGATGCCTTGAAATTTTCAATTTTAGTTTCTATTAATAAAAATGTGAAGTATCCAGATTTTAAAACATCCTTCCAATTAGGTATTTTGCAACAACAACAACAACAACAACAAATTTTCTCATCCAACCAAAAAATTGGAATATTTCTTGATTCCAATTAAATATTTCTCAAACTACTAAAAATTATTTATTTACCTGGCCTGTGGCGGATGTTCTTCAGAGAGCCACATTTGGATGTCACATGGCTTAGGTCTATTTTCTTGGTAACAATTTGTACCTATGTGAACCACATAAAACATGCTTAAAATAGTTCAAACATTGACAAAAATCCAAGCTCATACATAAAATTTAGAAACATACCCAAAGTCACAACATGCAACAACATAGCTAGAAACCCAAACTGAAGTACACACACAAACACAGGAAGACTATTTTTTCATATATTCTCCCACATGTTTGGATTGGAAAGAAGAACCCAAGTGAAAGAAAACCCTAGAATAGAAGATTTTATTAGTTGAAAGCAGATTATGACATAGGAGGATAGAAACATATTAACAAGGCAAGCTTCCACTCAGAGAACTAAGCAACACTGTGTTAAACATTTCCATAAGCAAAGAGCCAAGAGAAGAGATGCATTATTCTTTATAAAGTGATTTTTACATAAAAGTGACCAATGTTGCTCATAGTTACAAGAAGACCAACATTGTTTTAAGATACAAGAAGTTCTGAATGTGCTTTTCTAAGTTGTTATTACATTGTCATATCTTAGCTAGATGAAATTTTTCTTTCATACCAAATTATAAAATGATAGCAACATGTTTTTTCTTCTGTGTGTTTTAGTGAAAATATTTCCTCTCCCAATATTTGAAGCAGTGCTTCTCCAAGTTTGGTCCATTGTCATCTGCATGAGAGTATTTGGGAATTACTGAATCACAGGCATCATGAGGACAGGGCCAGGATGTCTGCATATTTAAACAAGGGATTCTTTCCTAGAGGAAAATTTAAGACTATTGTTTTGGGAGATAAAGCTCCTCCCCTTACTTTAAGATCTTTAATTATCCTAGTTTATCCTTTTCCACTTAGGTGTTTTGTCCAGCAGCACCTGTGTAAAGGATAGCTGGGTTCATCCTCTGATATCCTCAAGGTAATTACCAGGACTGGGGCTACTTTCATGAAAGTATCACATGGTATATACTTATAGTCTGGGGAATAAGGAAGAGTGGCAACCATATAAATGTAAAGATTAACCCTGAGGCTTAGCCTAGCATACTTGAAGCGGGCCAGCAAACATTGCTATGGACTCTCAATGACAGTGACAGTTTTATGCTCAGTGAAGCTACTTTGATTATCAGGCAACAGCTGCTTGTAGAAGGCACTTGCTTCTCTCTCTCTCTCTCTCTCACTCTCTCTTTCACTGCTTGATTCTACTTCTGCCCAGTTGGGAAGCAAGTAGCCAAGAGTTACTAGACAGGTGAGACTCTAGACTCAACACCTTGTAAATTACTTGAGTAACGGATGATCAGAAACTGAAGTTCAAAGAGATAGGATGTGTAGAATATAGTTAGCCTGATCACCTTTGAAAAACTATTCTTATTTTATAAAGAACCATGCTTCCTTTAGCTTGAGATTGACCATTTCAACTCTGCCTCAACCACACTTAAAAAACATGGAATCATCTTTCCCTTCCTCTCACAGGATATTATTTACACTAAATGAAAGAGACAGGAAAAAAAATCCCATCAAACTAAAGTGTACACTGGACTTGAATCCTTTCACTTTGAATTATAGATGAACCATGCTCCACTAGTTTTGTATTATTCTAAATGATATCCTTACTTTCATGAATAATGAACCACTGAAGATTGACATTACATACTTTGGGCATTTACAAGTATATCAGTCTTTGCCTCATGGGTAATGTATATGGAGCTAGAAAAATATGTGCCCAGCTGACTTTTGCAGTGGAGTAGAAACAATGTGAGAAAATACATTGAAGACAAGAAGGCCAGCAACAAAGTTGGCAAGTGAAGTGGTTTTGCCATTCTCCAGAAAACCATGGTGCATTCCATCGAGGTTTTCTTTCCCAAATCAAAGCAAGAAATTCCCTGATGATCTTACAGGGAAGGATGGGAAGTCCATCACTGAAAATGCAAGACTACAAGCTATCATACCAGGGAGACATGTGGAACAGCAGTGAGAAAGGAGCAGTGTGTTGGAAAGAGGTGGGAAAGAAGGCAGGGTGCTGGCTGTGCAGGTGGCTCCACGCAATCAGGACAGCTTTCTAACAGGCGCTTCTACTTACATTTCCGCCCCCAGCCGAATGTTTGATGTTATCCTTGGAACCACATCTGGACTGAACTTTGCTAAAATCGATCTTCTTGTTTAAAATCCTAACCTAAAAGGAATTGGAGGTAACTTCACTGTGCACTTTTCTATCAAGATGCTGGATATGGGGAACCAGAATGGGTAGCATCAAAGAGGCTTTAGACTCCCTTCCACCTACACATTCATTTAAGAGAAAATATCACTCTGGAACTGAAGAACAGTTCTGTCATGTAAATCTGAGCCCCTATTCTTCTGCACCCTCAAGGGTCAAATGCAAGAGAGGCTTCGAAATCCCACTGTACTTAGGTATGATCTGGAAACAGTTGTACAGATTGAAAAATAAAACTTGAATCATCTGTGATGGGGAGGCTACCAATGTTGTCAGCAACACTGGGACTCGGGCTCACTCTAGTTAAGGGTCAATAGTGGTTAACACTAAATCTTGTTCAGCACAGGACCCTAGAGGATATGCCATTCCCTCACCCCATCAGAGTCAGCCATCACAATTATCGTACACTTGACTGTTCTGTTGGTCCACACAGCACAAATGGGGCTCACACATGGTGAATGCTCTACATCAGAGTTCTCATTCATCTAGGGTAAGAACCCCCGGTTTCCCAGGAGGGTCAACAAACAAAGTTTGGGTTTCACAATTCCCTTGCAGGTTTGGTTCAGTGGCCTCCTGAAGGCCCCTTTCTGGCAACTTCTCAAGAGCAGTCATTTTCCATGAATGATCATATGGAAGCATTATTTCCATTTTTAGAGGCAAGAAAACCTATTGGTCAGCTGACCTGTAACTAGGTCATACAGACATAGGTCAGGCGTTGATTGAGGCCAGCAGATTTGAGGTTAGGTGTTTTATTTGTATTTTTGGGAAGTCAAACATTCATCTTGAAGACAACAGCAGATCCAGATCTGGAAGGACATTACTCTGGTTTAATGTACAATGTTACAACTTTCATGACTTATTTCATATGTCTTTTGAACCTTGCATCTTTTGGAGGACAAAAAAGCAATGTAAGCATGGAAAGAAAGCTTTATTTGTGTTATTGTTATTTGTTCATTTTGTTTTACTTTGGTTACTTCTACTCTCTTCTTTTTCCCACCTCTGCAATAGTTAAAGAAAAATAAAATAACATTTTCAATGCTTTAGGGGACAGTTTATCCTCTTATTAAAAAACTCTAAATAAATTTACCCTACATACACAGCCAACTGCAAGAATATTAACACATCTTTTGGTATTTCCAAAAAAGAATAAAAAATTCGAAAAGACGTTGAATCTTGACTATTTTTAACTAGGCAAAAGTTAATTCACAGTGCCTGCCTAACATTGACAAGATAGCTTGTCCCTTGCGGGGAAATATCATTGACAACTCTCATCAGCAACCCACGGGGAAAGCCTCTTGTCAAAATTTGAATTCAGAAGACAGAATTATTGGGCTACTCTTTAGGGCATAATAAAAGCTGCAATTTAAACAGGGTTGAAGATATTCACAGAGTCTGTATCTAACAATAAGTGTAGTTGCACTATAAGCGTTTCATATAAGATGGAGATAGTTTTAAACCAATGAAGACCATTACATGTAAAACCTCATAGAGAAATTATTTTCTGAAGTTGAAGGCAAATCATTTTATTTATGGCCATATCACCATAAATGTGCCCATTCCCATCTAGTCTTGGAATTTAAGCAGGGTCGGGCTTGATTACCACTTGGATGGGAGAAAGCAAATAATTTTGACTTATTGTTTAAAATAATAATACTTTAAAGGATTCTCAATAAATATCTAATTATTTTGGCAATGACATAGACATGATGTGAGCTATTTTACTAATCCTTGAGAATATACAGGATTTCATACTATGTTTAAAAAATTTAATTTAGAGATCATTAGAGTACCAATCTAGTGACTCATTGCCAAGTGATCACAAGCCAAACATGAAATCTGATTCACTTGTTACAAAAATGGAAATTCTAAACTCAGTTGCATAAATCTGTTTGACATTAACATTTAATCAACTGTTTGACCATTTTTATGATTTCCAAAACAAATGATTCAATCCTAAATGATCACATTGCCAGCATTATTGAGAGATTATTTAGAATCTTAAAGTCCTACAACTTAAAATCTGACTTTTGTTGATTTTACCCAGATTCTCTAGAAAATCACAGATATTCTATCAAAAAAACCTGCTTGCCTCTCTTGCAGGTAGACTTTCTCCATCTATGTCTGCTCAGCTTGTAATATGAAACAATCCTATCCTTTCACATGCATTGCTGGCACTTTCTTTACGTATTTCCATATTGCAATAGGTTTATATTATATTTTTTTGGTCTAAAATGAGGTGAATTATGACAGAATAAATGTAACTGGCCTCTCTAGACTTTTGTTTTCCATTGTGCTTAATGGTAGGGTAGAAAGAAGCATAAACCTCTTTGGATAGTGGACACTTACTGCTTATGAAGAGTTACACTCTAATTTGACAACTTGCACCTGAATGTTCGCCTATTCCACGTGACTCACATTTATGCCGGAGCAAATTTACAAATTACTTCACACCAAAGATCTCTAGGGTCAATTACAAATAATTAGCATCTTAGAGTTCATTCCACAAACAACAGCAGTCCTCAGAAACCATTTCATAAAATAGAAAAATACATGGCTGCTGTGAAGGAGAAGGTCATGTTCTAGATCAGCTTTAAAAACAAAAAACAAAAAACGAACAAAAAAACAACAACAAGAGTTACAGTTTTAACTCTGGGTTCTATGGATAAATCTAAATAAATATTTATTTCTTTGGGAAGGGATTTTCAGTTTTAGAAAAACATTTGTTTTCCTAAAAACCTATGTCAAGGGAAAATTATTTTAACATCTTAGAGATTGTCTAGAAAAAAATTAACTTCTATTTAACGAAAAAACTAATTTTCTGTGCTCATGAAGGAAAAAATCTGAATAATTGCTCAAAATTTTCTCTAAATCACATTTTAATCGCTGCCAATTTATTTCAAGAACTTTTTTTTTTTTTTGAGACAGAGTCTCACTCTGTCGCCCAGGCTGTAGTGCAGTGGCACGATCTCAGCTCATTGCAAGCTCCGCCTTCCGGGTTCACGCCATTCTCCTCCCTCAGCTTCCTGAGTTGCTGGGACTACAGGCGCCCGCCACCACGCCCAGCTAATTTTTTGTATTTTTGGTAGAGATGAAGTTTCACCGTGTTAGCCAGGATGGTCTCCATCTCCTGACCTCGTGATCTGCCCGCCTCAGCCTCCCAAAGTGCTGGGATTACAGGCGTGAGCTGCTGCGCCCGGCCTATTTCAAGTAAAATTTTTACTTGCACTATTAATACAAAGTAGGGTATTTGAAAGAGTGTGACAATATTTTTTTCTACATACTTCATAGCAGAAGGGAAAAACAGATTAATCAAGTGGGTCATCTTCCTATAGCTCTCCCCTATTCAAAAATTCCCCCAAGTGCTCTATTTCTTATTAAATACATCAAAACTTCTTAGCGAGGCAGCCAGAGGTCTCAGCAATTCCGATTCTTCAGACTTCTATGTTACTTTACATTTTGGCCAGACTCTGCTACATTCTATACTTTAAGGACTGTGTTTACATTTAAAGTTCATCCCTGCGTTTTGTTATTATCTCTCCCTAGGGTGCTCTCATTCCAAGTTGAGTCTGTAACAGATTATTCTTCAAGGTTTGGTGCAATCAGTACCTCCAGTGGGAGCTTGCAAAAAAGGATTCTAGTCTCAGGAATTTTATGCAAACATTGGTGATTTATTTGCACAAATAGTTGGCTTTCCATTCACATAAGGGTCATACAGCATGAAGAGTTGTATAAGCATAGGTTAATGACATAAGAAAATTCATCAGAATTGCTTTATTTTAATTTTGACTAATTCTTTCTACTCTTCCACTATGATAGAGAAGAATATTGCAATTTCTTTCTGGATATTCTTTGTGTGACTTTAGTTGGATTTTATCACGATGGTTTAATTGAAGTGATCTGCCACAGTGCTCTCTCTCTCTGCATATATTTAACTATTCCTTTCAACACATTAATACCTGTTCCCCTAAAATAGGGTTGCTCTAGGAAAGCATTGAAACAGAAAATGCAGGATATGCCTGCAGACAAGAAAAAAAACTCTAAGAAACATGTAAAATGAAAGAAAATACATTCTCAATGTACAGTTTTTAGTAAAACAGTTTGTAAATTGGAGGCATTCATCCCAATGTCAACTCAAATTTCTTGAGCAATGAGATTTTGATTTTTTTTTTTTAAATTGACAATCTATGACACTGCTCTTTTTATCAAAAGATCCACATGCCAGCTCAAGGTGGTGAGGTGTGGAGAGTGATTAGGAGTCAAATAATTTGGATTTGTCTAGATCCCCTCAGGCATCCATTAGGTGTGAACCTAGGTTGCAATACCATTTGTCTTTTCCTCCATCTAAGTTGTATCAGAAAGAATGCTTTTGAGAAAGGGGAGTGAACGGTGGCATTCAACTGACTTCCCTTTAACTTTGCAAGGGATTAAATTTCTCCTTTGGGTTTCCCTCATTTCTCAGGATGACATAAAATTAAGCCCTCCTTTGTTCTTGCATTATGAAAATACTCTCTTTCAAAAGTATTTTTTATTTCATAATATTCATTTTAATGAAAACTATCTGGCCTCTGTAAAATCCTCAAGTATCCTATACTAAAACAAACTATGACTACATCAGATAGTCCTGAAAATTGAAAGTTCTCTGGCACACATGATGTTCTTCAGAGATTCATCTGTTAAAAACTTTGCACTCTGGTTAAAATGTATGCAAATATTATAATCAGAATTTTAACCATCCCTGCCTACACTGAACAATAGTTTCTTTAAAATTCTTTATATCCATTATAAACAATATGTATATTTAAACACACATTTAGGAAGAAATAACAGTTTATGTCAAAATGCACAATTTCACAAAACTCTAAAAGAAAAGTTGGAGAGACCAATTTTCCTATGCAAGCTGTGTCACATGGCACAGAAAGCAGAACCACACTGAAAAACCCTGGGTGAATGGATAATGCTGAATAATTTGGAAAGAACGTTTTAGTGAAATAGACATTAATGAGTTTAGTCACTAGACCCATCATTAAGTATTTGTAAGTGGTCTCTCAATGGGCGCTGGAAGAAACATTATGAGTATAACAGTCATTACGATTCATGAAAATGAACAGCTAATGAACTTTTTCAAATTTGTATACTATAATTTTTTGACATTAAAGTTTGTTCTTGTTTAAATTTTTAAGAAATTCTAAGGAATAGTGGGCCAAATCAGTGAAGAAAATAACTTTTAAATACTCTGCTCAGTTATCTGAAAATAACCTCATTAGTTCCTATGTCTTTGTTTGGCTTGTGAATGAACAGTAGATAAAAAGGCTCAACAGGCCTCAACTTTGCAAACCCAAAGTGGTAATTTTCTCATAATTTTTAAAAATTAATATTTACTCAACCTAACTCTAAACCTTTTCATTACTCCACAAAAGACATTTGGATTATAGTTACAAAATTCTATTGCATAAAGACAGAGTCCCGATCTTAGGGAGCTTTCACTCTGATATAATGATGACTTTGATATCAAAAACACAAAACAAAACAAACAAAAGCCTCGTAATAAATTTCTTTATGCTGGGTTGACCAATAGTATTTTTAAAAGTTCATAGGGTATTTTATGATTCCTCTTATTTAGCCCTTATCACAGCTCTCAGAAGATGGGAAGAAATGGCTTAGAAAAAACTTAAAATTAAATAAAGGGAAGACATTAGAGGAGGACAAGAAACAAAACAAAAAACAAAAAACCTCCCTTTTGCCTAGGTTGCAGAGACCATGCCTCATTGTCTCCCATTCCTCTTTTGTCATTTAGTGCCCAGCAAGCTTAATAAATGTTTGATGAAAGAATAAACATGTGAATGAGAAAGAAAACTCATTGCAATCTTTCTCTCTTCATCTTATATGTTATAAACATGCTTACATGGTAATACCACCCAGTAGACCTTCACAGTGGTAACCATTATTATAATTTCATATAATGAGGGAAAATCCTGTTTCACTATATTAGTTGCTTCCAGAATTAATCCATTTTCTTAAATATAAAATTGAAAGTAAACTATGTAATTAGCATTTAAAGGGCCTAAAAATGATCCAAGGGTAACAATATGGTTCGGATTTGTGTCCCTGCCCAAATCTCATGTTGAATTGGAGGAGAGACCTGGTAGGAGGTGACTGGATCATGGGGACAGATTTCCCCCTTGCTGTTCTAGTGACAGTGAGTGAGTTCTCACAAGAGCTGATGATTTAAAAGTGTGTGGAACTGCTTCCCCTTAAAGCAGGAACCTTCTTCACATGGTGGCAGGAGAGAGAGTGGAAGTTTGTATTCTGCCATGATTTTAAGTTTCCTGAGGTCTCTCCGTCGTGCTCCCTGTTAAGCCTGAGGAACTGTGAGTCAATTAAACCTCTTTTCTTCATTAATTACCCAGTCTTGGGTAGCCCTTTATAGCAATGTGAGAACCGACTAATACAGATAGTGCCTAAAACTTTATAAGAGTATATTTTAAAAGATTCCACCTCACATTTTACTAATTTTATTTCCTTCTTCCTCCCTCTCTATGGCTCCTTCTTCCCTCGTTACACCTGTCTTCTATTTCAGAAACACTGCTCTTTTACTCAATTTCAGCTTGCCCTTGTGGTACAAACACATATGGAATATATTAGAATACCTAAATTTTTTTTGATGAGCTGTAATGCATAACTACTATCATGCTCCAAGTAGTACCATGTATGTGAGAGTTTAAAATGACTTAAGAGTCTATTTATATGAAATGGTGCAATATACAAAAATAAGCATGATTTTGTTGCTTCCGGTCTACAGATAAGGACAAAAAAAAAAAAATCAGTACTGAAGGTAATGAAATACTTTAACAGAAGAGCTGGACCACTAACTCAGCTCTTAAATCCAATATTCTATTTGATGTATTATTTTTCAATATTCTTTTAGACCAGGGGTGTCCAATCTTTTGGCTTCCCTGGGTCACACTGGAAGAAAAAGAATTGTCTTGAGCCACACATAAAATGCACTGAAACTAATAATAGCAGATGAGCTAAAAAAGTCGCAAAAAATCTCAAAATGTTTTTAAAAAGTTTATGAATTTGTATCAGGCCACATTCAAAGTCATCCTGTGCCACATGTAGCTCCCAGGGCCACAGGTTGGACAAGCTTGGTTTAGACAAACATGGAAAGTTTCTCTGGATAATAATTGTCATGACATAAAACATTCATAATCATTCAACAGTGTCACTAAAGTAATGCACTTCTCCATGAATATGGCATAATACATTCATTCGATTTTCATTGCATAAATATTTACTGAGCACCTACTATGTATGGGACATTATGGACAAAATGGACCTCATCTCTGACTTCATGGAGCTTATGGTCTAGTAAGTGAAACAAGATAGACATTAAATAACTAATTATACAATGGAATATTTAATGAAAAATGTGGTGAGAAAGTTTGGTTACAATATAGAGAGTACATCAGATAGAGCAAACAACAGATGTAAGGAAACCAAAAATTAATAACCATTGTGGCAATATCAACAAGAGAGCACTGCTTAGGCTAAGATAGTGCAGAGCAGACTGAGTGAAATGGTCAGATTTAAGAGCCATTCAGGGCACAAAATCATTAGCACTTAAAGATGGTTAGGATATGGGATGAGAGAAAGTGAGAGGAAAAGTTGACTCTTAGATTTTTGGTTTAGCAATATGAAAGTCCTGTTATTTGAATAGATGTAATAATACTTTAAAAATGTAATAATAGCATAAACTTTCTACACTCAAAAATGTATGTGGCATCAGTCACACTGATGTCCTTGCTGTTCCTAGAACATGCGAGGCCTGCTTCTACCTCAGGGTCTTTGAATGTGTGGTTCCCTTTGCCTGAAAGGCTCATTACCTAGTTAACTGTATGGCTTACTCCTTTACTTCCTTGGAGCTTCTATTCAAATATCACCTTCTCAGGCCTTTCCTAGTCATCCTATCAGAAATGCAATTTCCTCTTAACATATCCTGAGCCTCTTATCTATTTTTATCCTTCATACTTAGCACTTTTTAACATATTTTTCTTATATCACTTTTTTTTTTTGCTCACCTTTCCTTCTAGAATGTAAATTCCATGATGGCAAGAATTTAAGAAATCTGTTTTGTTCATTGTTATATTTCAGTATGTAGAACATAGCATGGTGTAGTAGGTGCTCAATAAATATTTGTTGAATCAATGGTCAAGTAAAGAAAGGTAAAACTTTGTATTTCTGGAGTTACCAAAGAAATAGAAGACAACTCCCCATGCTATTTTTAAGATGCTAAGATTGATACGATAATTAATATTTCATAATTGATTCTTTATATTATCCATAGAAATTAAAAAGCTAACTAGCTTCTATTTTAAAACCTTAATTTTTAGAATTACTTAAAAAATAACTTGTGAATTATAGGAGAAAACAAAAAATATGATAAAAATGCAACACACTTTTCCAAATTTAATGTAGTGTATTAATATAACACGTATTTTAATAGTGTATCAATATAACATGCTATTTGCATTAAATAATTTCATGAAAATATCATAAAAGTTCAGAAGCTTCAAATTTCAATTCTGATGTGATAAAAAATCTTTGGCGTGGAAAGCACTGTTTAATAAAATTACCATTTATTTTCATGTTACGAAATGAAAGGTAAAGCACACAAAAAAGACTAAGGTATACAAAATTACATACTTGCAGACGAGTGACTAATTATTCATTAAAGACAAAGTATAGACTCTGATTTCACAGCTCAGCCATGGAAGGATGATATTTAATGTCCTATATGCAAGATGTGGGTAATGTGAGAACTTCTGTTTCTTACTCTGTGAAAATGTGAGGGTTGGATTAGAAGGAGATGGATATCTCTGACGTCTAATATCCTTTAGTTTAATAGATCCATATAGAATGGAGATATAGAAACTAAGATTGCTTTATTTCTAGAATATAATGGTATGTTTTACAGGTTCTCGTTTAATAGATTTATCTAAACAAACATTTTAAAAAGATGGCAGGGCAATGCTGATTGGGAAAGCAATACGCTGACAAATTTTACAAAGTTCTTTATATAAAGGTGAGTACCGTTTTTTCTTTAAAAAGGAGTGACTTGCATGATGATGCCATCGTTTGTAGCCTAGCTAACCTGAAAATGACTGACTGTAGCCATTAATGGAGCAAAAGCACATAATTCAGAGGTAATCCATCAGATCCACAGACATGGCCTTGCAGAGATCACGCTCTATCCTATCCAATGAGCAGTTAATGAAGACAACATCTGTGAAGCCACTTCTTTAGTAACTTTCAATTATTACAAGGGCATATAACTTGTGCTTTTTAAATTTTATTTATCTATTTTTTTTTTTGAGACAGAGTTTCATTCTTGTTGCCCAGGCAGGAGTGCAATGGCGTGGTCTTGGCTCACTGCAACCTCCGCCTCCCGGGTTCAAGCGATTCTCATGCCTCAGCCTCCCAAGTAGTTGGGATTACAGGTGCCTGCCAACACGCCTGGTTTTTTTTTTGTTTGTTTGTTTGTTTGTTTTTTTTTTTTGTATTTTTAGTAGGAACGGGGTTTCACCATGTTGGCCAGGCTGGTCTCGAACTCCTGACCTCAGGTGATCCACCCACCTCAGCCTCCCAAAGTGCTGGGATTACAGGCATGAGCCACTGCACACCTGGCCAACTTGTGCTTTTTATACTCATCTTCACAAGATTTCTTCACAATGGAGAAAAGCAAGATATCTGTCAAAACATATAGGAGCATTCCATATATATCTAAGTAACTATTTTAAAACCTGATTATTAGATAGAAAAGGTAAAAAGCACTATTCCTTGAGTTGTTGCCTAAATTTTTTTATGCTACATGTTTAGAGAAATTGCTTGTTTTCCTACCTTTGTTTAACTGAAGCAGCTGTGTTCTTCAAAAGCTAACATTATTTATTCTAACACTTAGATTTAATGTAGATTGGGGAGCTAACTACACAGAGCAGTTTCAAATTAATACACTTAAAAAGATAGTCTTCCCTATGCCTTGAGTTAAATCAATCAAGCTAATTGTCTACACTGAATCCACGATTGCCCATATTCTTTCCAATGGAATGAATCTGTTTTAGCTGAAAAGATTAGCTTTATTGCCTTCTGTAAAGCTCCTCGTATCTTCAGCTAGCTTATCTATTCCATTAGGCATTGACTTGCCTCACTGAGCTGAGCCCCTCTGCCAACAGAAATTGGACCTTAACAGAAGAGATAACTGCTGTAAGCGCAAAACCTGTACAAAAAGAAGGACAATAAATGTTCAAACTGGAGGCAAATAATTTGGGAAGCTGTTGAGTTCCTAAGAAGCATATATCTTTATTATAGATTTCCTCTCCCAATTCTTAGAGATTGCACACATTTTAAAACCCCAATAGACTGGGCGTGGTGGCTCACGTCTATAATCCCAGCACTTTGGGAGGCTGAGGCAGATGGATCATGAGGTCAAGAGATTGAGGCCAGCCTGGCCAACATGGTGAAACCCCATCTCTACTAAAAATACAAAAATTAGCTGGGCGTGGTGGCACACGCCTGTAGTCCCAGTTACTCGGGAGACTGAGGCAGGAGAATCACTTGAATGCAGGAGGCAGAGGTTGCAGTGAGCCAAGATCGTGCCACTGCAGTCCAGCCTGGCGATAGAGACTCCATCTCAAAAATAACAACAACAACAACAAACACAAATAAAACCCCAATTATAAAGTTGTCATAATTAAATCATTTGTATACAACCTAATTGCTTCAGATTTTACTACAATAGACCCTGTGCAGAGGAATTAAAAGTTACATCTTCAAATTTACTCCCATCTTCATTAATAAGAATTGCATGAATATTTTTCTCAGTTCCTAGAGACCATATATCACTATTACAAAACCTGGCCCCTGAAGAAAGCATAGCTCTTGTTCTGTCTTTTGAAATATTTCTGGGTTGGCCACTATCCATTCAAATGCCTTAGGAAAATCAATTTACAATTGAGAACAATGTGCTAGTGGTTTCAATTTCTTCAACAGTGTGCATGTATAGATGCTCAATCATCTAATAAAGGGTCTTTAACGTGTCATTTTGATAATTTCAAACAAGCCCTAAAATACTTTTCCTTCAGTTGTTCTATAAGATCTCCAGTTTTACATGTATGGAAAAAACCTCTCCTCACTCCCTGTATCTGAGATTATACACTGTAAGGAGACTTTTAAGGAGATAGTGCTGAAGTGTTGAATGATAGGTTTTTCCTACAGAGACAGTTCTATTGCAATGTGCTATTATTTCCCAATTCTTTACTCTTCATTTTACAATTCAATTTACAATTCACCAATTCTAAATGGTGAATTTATACCATCTATCACAAAATAGAAGGCAAATATCTTTCATCTGGTTCTTACCTTGGTGAGGAAATACCTCCTACTTCTGCAAAAAAGTCACCTCATAACTCCACTGTTGTGGATTTTTTCCAAAGTCATCATTGCTAAACTAGGATAATTTTGTAGCAGGTATAACACTTGCCTGATGAAAAAACAGATTTGCTTCAAATGACACTGTGATTTTGAAGCTATTTTTGTTCTTTCTGTAATTTTTGTGTCATATGTATTTACTAGCCCTTAACCACCATAATCTCTAAGGAAGTTTTAGTTCAGCTCAAAACTATAAGATATTTTGTATCAATTTTATGAATTACCAAATATAGTAGAAGTCAATTTAAATAAGACATAAAAATACTCAAAACCAGATATGATAAAGAATCAGAAAAAGAAAACAGACGTCTTCACGTTTTTTGGATTGATTGAATCTTAGAAGTTCCTGCAAAGCTGAGGCTAAAACCATTCTTTGTGCCTATCTTAAGGAGTCCTTCGAAGAAAAACATGTAAAATTTCTATGTCAACTTAAAATAATACTTTTCTCCTCCAATTACTTTTTTAGTTTCAAAAAAATATCTTGGAGATAATTTATATTTCCTTGTGATTCTAAGAGGAAACAAACTATTTTAAGTACCAATGTTTTCCAGAATATAAGTAAAGCCCACATCTAGTTAAGGAGAGTAACAGGACATGGGAATATTTATTTTAAAAGAACTGATTTTAAATATATGTAATAGTTACTCTATTTTAGAGGATAGCTTGTGCAAGGCTAAAATGCAGAACTTTCCAAATGGTACTAAATTGATTTTATTCACCTTATGCTTTTAAATTATTTATGTATAAATATAAAGATGATGCAACATTTGAGTATTTCCAAAAAGCTCAAAATATTTCCTTCTCTTGGATGTGCAAAATGCTGATGAATGCAAGAATAGTTTGAGTTTTTTAGGAATTATAGGCTTATAATTCTACTTTTTGCTTAAAAATGTTTCTTGTAGCTTCTAGTTTTCATAGCATCTGTCTATGAAAAAGTATCTTTCTACGACTCTATTATTATAGAATGTCATCATTGTTCTGAAAGGGCATATTGACCTCTCCCCTCCTGCCCCATTGGTTGATTTTTCTTAACTCTTCGGGCTTTCCTGAACAGAGCCATAATGAGACAGCAAAGAAGTTTGTTGCTAAATGAAAGAGCAACACTGAATTTTTGCTTCATTGCTGAGTAGGAGTGCCTGATAGCTTTACATTTTGGCAAGATCTTTTTTCTAAACTTGCCTGAAAATAGATTTTCTTTGGCATGAAGGAGGGATACCAGGAAGCAGTGGCACAAAATACAAGAGACAAGAAAAAGAGTGGCAGAAAAAAATATTGACGTTAAAAAGAAAAGACTTTCTTGGAATATTGAAAGGGCATTATAAGTTTGTTTATGTACAGAGTTACTGTTTTTATCTTTCTTTCTTTCAAAAAAAGATGTTGTTTTATATCTCTTCAATGACAAAAGTTAAACTATCCTGAACAGATCAATATTATGAGATAAACATTAAATAATATTTGTATTATTTCCTTCCAGGCTAATTGCTTTGTCCAAACATATAGTGTATAAGCAAGGTTCACGTCAAGACAGAACTCAAAGTCCCCTGGTTTGAAAAGATATGAATGTTTGCTCTGGGGAGCTGAAGTTAAGAGTTAGTAAGTAAGCTTTACTAATAGCTCTATTTAATACAATTAATCTTGAGTAGAAGTTAAAAGTCTACAATTTTATTCATCAGAACCATGTGTCTTTTATTATTAACACGAATACCTGCCCTTTGCAACATTTAGGCAATAGTAGCCAGAACTGAAACTCGGTGAAACATCCTTGTTTTGGAGTAAACATGAGGGAATGGTAGAAAATGTCATAGGAAATCCTTGGGAAATGAAGAAGGAGATAAAATTGGAATCACTAAAAGAGAGCCAAATGAACTCATGGTCAGAATCTAAAACAGAAAACTCACTTTTATGTCAGAAATATAACTTTAATCTCAAGTTAAAAACCATAAAGCAATAGAGATACATTCAGAAAAAAAAATGTTAGTCAATCAACTAAAAGTTGGTAAAAATTTTTACCCAAGAATAAACAGAAGGAATGGGCATGTCATGTGATTTTCATTATATTTCAGATGCTATCTTCCTAAAGTCCAAACTCTTAGCAATAAATTGCAACCAGTAGCTCTTTAACACATCTGCTTCCCTTTTAAGAACTGTTAGCTTTCAACATGAAAAGGCAATGTAATAATTATTTTTGGCAGCAAATATGTGTTCATGCAATTCTTACCTGCCCCCCTTTAGGCTGGTATTTGATGTTGTCTGTTGATCCGATTTTGGATTTGACATTCTTCAGGTCTGGCAGTGGTTGGTTTATAAGCCGAAGCTGTTTGGGAGTCGCAGGAGATTTTGGAGGAGTACGTATGATGGCGACCTTCTTCTCACTCGGCACCAAGATGGCAGACTTGGGGGTTCCTGGTGTGTGAGGGGTCCTGGGATAGCTAGGGGTTCCAGGAGTGCCTGGTGTGCGTGAAGAATAACTTGGTGGGGTGCCAGGAGTGATGGCAGTAGACCCAGGGGTAGTGGGTGTTGAGGTACCACTTTTTCCTGCTCTGCGAATTGGCTCTGACCCTGTATTAACAAGCAAGACCAAAACCAAACCAGAGTCAGACAATTCTCCTCAAAACATCCCTCTTCCCATAGATTGTTAGAAGTCATAATATGTTTAATTTCTAAGGTATTTAGAAACAATTATTGTAATGATCACTATAGTGCTCAAGAAGCTGAGAATCTCGTTTCTGAAATCAGGTGCATAACTCAGTGGCATTCTTTTGAACACGCATTGCTATCAACACAAAGAAGAAAACCTGATTCTTTTTTTTCTGATTTGTTCTCCTTAATTTTCATTATAAATGTGTCAAAAACTATTTTCTACTTGTGTGACTATTAAGGCATATGGATCTGCCTTTAGTTGGAAAAGAATTTACACTTAGTGTCGTATGCAGACCCATATTTACTGAAGATTCCTTGAATGATATGTAGATCATTCATTCCTCTATGTAGTGAATTCATTCTGGGATCCAGGTGAACATACAATATAGAACCATGCATTTAGGACACATAGTTTCGGTCTGTATAGAAAGGTCTGCATTTCAATATTCTATCCTTATATTGAGGAACACTATGAGGTGTAAATGTGTTTATGGAAGCTGTCAGACATTGCTCTACTATATCATGTATTCTTTTCATAAGGAAAATAATCTCAGTGCTTCAAACAAACAAACAAAAAAAGTCTATTTCTTGCCTTAGAAACTTGGGATGTCCCAATATATTCCCATTGCCTCGTACCTGACTGTGTTTTCTCCTCTGTTTTCATCACTAGTTTGGCAGTTTGGTGTTAAATCCAAGACTCCGTTAATTATACAGGATCTGAGATGCATTTCTTTGCCTCAAATTGAGCTCAGCATCCTATTATTATTATACCCACCCCCCATTTTCCTACACTATGTTTCTTTCATCTTTTGAATGTGCTTTGAATGACATTTCAAATACTTTTCTGAGAGAATGATAGAAATAAGAATGCAACACCTTATAGATTTCAAAGCACTTATGTGAATACTAACCAACTGATAACCAAACATGCAAATACGGTTGTTAGGGGCAGCTCTTATTATTCCTAAGAAATGAGAATATTGAGGCTCATTCACCCAGATGCTACTAACGTCTAAGCCAGATACAATATTTAGCCCCTGAGGATTTGCATTTCTAAGCATGCAAATTTCCTTTATAACATATTTTATAGAAAAGGGATAATTTTCATTTTTTACTGCCGATTAAGTAAAAAACTCAATGAATCTTCTGAAATTTTGTAGAGAATAAATATATAACAATTTTAAAGCGATTTTAAATGTAAAACAATTTTAAGTGAAAGGAATCTTAGAGGTCACCTAATGCAATTGCTCATAAATATAGGAAGTTCTTTCTGAGAAGTGGACAGATAATCTTTGCCTAAATATTTACAAGATGTGAGCTCAGGAGAGCTTTTTAGACAATTGTGATCTATGGAAAATGTAAATCTACCCGTCGCTATAGGTTCTATCTCCTGGAGAAACACAGGACAATTGTACTTCTTCAGTGAACAGTTTTCATGTATCAAATGAAAGTGCCCCGTGTCTTTTTGGTCTTCTAACGCAGGCCACAAGATAGTTACACTCTTCAACTGATAATATGAAGTGGGATACGAGAAGTCTAAAGTGAGAAATTAGCATGTGTTTTGTGATTTTTATTGCTTTTCACAAGAATTTCAAGACTAGGATGATACAACCACATCCAGCTTGGCATTTTGTAACTTCCATGTCCTGGTTTGTTATGGACTAAGTTTTCAATGTAGATGTCTGTCTCTAAGTCTGTCTGAATACTTTCGCCAGAAACATTCTTTCTTTCTCAAATATTTTCTCTATTACTTCACCAGTTTTGAATAGCTAAGATTTTCTGGGGAGAGGGATCGTCCCTGTATTTTTTGCCATTGTATCTAGCCCTGGTGACTTTCATGTGAGCTGAATACAGTAGGTAGACAACATTTTTTTAAAAATAAAATGTATTGAATTCAGAATTCATCAAAGTGTGCTGAGGGGTTTTTTGACTTCATGGAGACTGAATTGAAGCAATATTCTGGATGTGAATAACAATTTTTACTATATGAAATAATTTTTTCTAAACTTCTGAGGAGTCATTTCCATACTTGTAGAAAACACTTTAAGCTTCATAAAAGAAGGTTTTGTGTTACATCTGGAGAAAGAGGATAAACTACAAATATTAAGGCCTTCACACTGCTATTCAATATATATGCTCAATTTTTATTGTAATAAATTTGTTCTTGTCATCAAAACAATAAATTTGAATGTTTCCTATTTGCTCTGAACTTGAAGAGGTTAAATCTAAGATCTAAAACAACTTTTAAGATATTTATTTACAAGTTACTTGATTAAACTGTGCTCTTATTTATCTTGTCAACTCCTCAATGACAATGGATTTCCTTCCTCTTGGGCGGATGAGCTTCCTGCACAACATTGTTTCCTTCAAATCTTTTCAATAGCTGCACAAAATGTTAGAATATCCCTGTGTACCATTAAGGGGATGGTAGGCAAGTAGAAGTGGGCAGAGTGCTTGCTCTTCCAATCATCTTTATGCCTTTCAGCTATTGGTATGTAGAGGTAAAACAGACCCTATGTTTTAAAATGATCAACGTGTCAGTTATGTTCACTATCAAATAATACAATGCAAAATGCTTGTAAACATCAGTAAATTAAAAAAGTCAAAATAGAATTGGTGCTGAACATTTAATGAATCAATTCATATATCGATACACTTTAAAAGGCAGAACACAGTGGTTTGAAGAAGCAGCTTTATGGAGAAAGTGCCATTTTGCTTTTATAGCAACAAATACAAGCATAATTCAAGATGTTCTTTTGGAGAGTTCTTGGTATCTTTGTCTTGTCTCATCACCCTTGGGGTTATTAATGATGTTCAATTTCAACTCTAGATATTTAAAGTCTCTTCCCTGGAAAGTACTAAATCTTAAATGCCCTCCCTGCTAATTTATTTAAATAATTTATTTTTGCTATGATAAAATAATTTTTGTGATTTCAGTGTTCTTAGCACATATTTCAAAGGATGCTAATACTCTAGGAAACTAAATAATGTTGGACACGATTACTCTTATTATAGTAAACACTTTTCTTGTAGGCCAAAACACTGTTTAAATGCCAATAGTCATATTTAAGTGGGCCAATTATTATTAAAATAAGGGTTGAAGCCAACTACAATGTGATAGTGGTAGCAATTTCCACCATTTTAAAATGGTTTTTAAATGACACAGACACTCTTCTCCAAATAATTCTACAGAGCAGTTCTCTAGTACTATTTCTTCCAAATCAATATAGAAAAGACTTTAAGACTTCAGGCTGTGAAGTTATCAGCAGGCTGAAAACCAAATTCAACCACTTACTAGCTGTGAAGCACTGGACAAGTTACCCTCTCTAGAGGGTCAGTTTTCTCATCAGTAGATTGAATTGAGTTTATTAATACCTACTCATTGGTTTTGCTAATTAAATTTAGTGAAAATGTATCTTAAGAGTTTAGTATCTATACGTGCTTAATAAGTGGTAGCTATGTTGGTTGCAACAGAAAAATACTTATGGAAGTAATTTGAATCCATGCTTTACTAGATAGTTTGCCACAATGCAACATATAAGTGTGTAATGATTGGAGCATTATATAAACTGTTATAATTGCCAATCAGTTCATGAATGGGCCATCAATCAAGATAATTTGAAACTATTGCATAGACTATACTATATTTATATCTCATTTGGAATGCAAATTTTTAACGAGTTGAACAGGATCCTGTTTTGATTGTTGACTTTCTAGTTTGATTTTACGACTTGGAAATCTAATAAGCGTTAAGCTTTTATACATGTATGTTTTTAAAAATTCTTGACTTGGTTTCTACATTGATCACTTCTTTAGAATTTTCTTTTTTTGTGCTAAATTTGAAGCAAAAAGTAAAATATATTCTTAGAGAAATAAGTTTATCTCAGTCTTAGATAATAGGGTAATATGTTACCATTTCCTCTATCAACTGTTTTTACTCAAACAGCTATTTTGTGGCCATCTACATTCTGGATTTTCTGATTCTTAGGGCAAATATAATCTAGTCTTAATGCATGTTTTATTTTTACAAATTAAAATATAAATATAAGTGCTATTCCACTTAAAGGATTTAAAAAGAGCTTAAAAAGGAAGTCAAATCAAAATAAACCTACTGGTGGTCCGCCGTGCTGAAGAAGAGATAGAACTGTTGAGAGAGAAGGAGTTCTCATCTCTGTCTCCTGATACACCTCGGCGAGGAGGAAGAATGGAGGAAGGTCTTGGGAGAGAAGAGCGCTTTTCTGGGCTCTTGGTTACTCCATCCTGATTGGAGAAAACAAAAAGGACATTGGGTTCTTGTAAGTCTTTAATTTATATGAAGTGATATTGATTTTGCTATTTTCCTCCTGTGCTGATAGATGAATTTCTTTTAATACAAACTACTGGATTTCATATATTTATAAGCATTTCTACTTTAGAACTTAGAGTGCATATTTGCCTAAATGTTTTATAAAAATACATTATTTTGGAGTTCTGATAACTGAGTGTGAAGTTCAAGTTCTAAATGATAATTGGGTAAAATAAATGTACTCAAGCAATCTTCAGCAAATTACTAATTTTATTGAAAAATCTTCATTAGCATGACAATGTATTAATCAGAAAGGACTGACAGTAGCTCACTGCACGTATAATATTTCTAACAATGACCACTACCATATATTGTGCGTGTATGTGACAGGAACTCTTTATAGTTTACATTCTTTTATGATTTATTTCTCACCACAGAACATGATACACATTTTAAAGCTGAAGAAACAGGTTTAATGAGTTTATGTAATTGTTTCAAGATAATTGAGTTGGTAGGTGTCAAGAGACAGTATTAAACCCTGATGTATATGATGTTAAGTTTCAATTGTCTATTATATTCTATATAATATAATTTGTTATTATTGTACTGTGCAATATTATTTCTTATATATTATATATAATATATTTTGTTAGTTTGCATTTGATATTTTACCAGATAATCAAACCATCAATTAATAATGGGAAGCATATCTAGAAAAAGACATTTTCTACATTTAAAAAATAGGTATACTATTTATCAAAATTTTAAATTTGCATCTGTTTTTAAAAGGGCCTACTGTTTATGTGTCAAATACTTCAGAACGTAAAGTATTTGCTTTCATACACTTCCTGAATTAGGTTCTATAACATAATCTCCCAAATTCTATTTCTTTCTGCACCTTTTATTGACCTGCTGCCTTACCTTGTTCCCTGATTTTGAGTATGGCAAACGGTCTGTGGAGCCTGCTGAGGTGGGCTGCATTAATAAACTGTCAGAAAATGTAGCCCTTTTAGTCGTGCTAGGGCAGGCTGAGCTGTATCTTGGGGACTTTGTGCTACCCTGTAAAGCAGGAATCTTTGACAAGGTAGAATTCTAGCCATGAAAGAAAACAAACAAAAGCACAAAATAAACCAAACTATGAAGTAAAAGGAAAATAAAAAAAGAAGTATAAATGTATAAGAAACTCAAAGTCTTTTTAATAAGAACACATGATAAATGGTTATAATCAATGATAGAGATATGTACTTAGATGAGAAGAGATTTTCATTGAACAGCTTTCTTTAGCCAAAACTAACTTAATAATAGTCACAGAAAAATATCTGTTATAAAAAACCAAGTATCACATGTTCTCATTTATAAGTGGGAGCTAAACACTGGGTACACACAGACATAAAGATGGCAACAATAGACACTGGGGACTCCAAAAGTGGGGGAAGGATTGAAAAACTTTCTATTGGGAGCTATGTTCACTATTTGGGTGATGGAATCAATATAAGCCCAAACCTCAGCATCACGTAATATACCCTTGTAACAAGCCTGCACATGGACACCCTGATTAAAAATAAAATAAAAAATCTGTTATACAAATAAGACACATAAATAATGCTAAACCATTTCATTTTCTAGTAACCAGGTCTAGAACAGGTACCATGTTTATTATTTATTATTTGCTCTTCTTTACTTCCAAATGTGATTGTTTATGTTTGGTACATAGTAGAGACCCAGTGGATAATTGTTGAATAAATGATGAATGGGCGGATGGATAGATAGAAGAACAGAAGAAAGAATAATATTGCTTAGATATGAAGGAATTAGCTTTGTGAAATCTTGAGACCAAAGTAAGTCTCTCTTTTTTAAAAAATAGAATAAGCCTTAATATAGAAAGAATGTTACAAGTGACTAGCAAAACTCTCTTTTTGCTGGTTTAAAAAATAATGCTGAGTGCTTAAATTTTGTTTTTTAAAAAATGATTCTATACATAGTTCTCTCATTTAAGGAAAATGTAGATAAAATATTCTTTTTGGATTCTATGTATATAGTCTCTAATTAATTCACAGGTTTTATAATGATAACACATTTGGAAATATCTTTCAATATCCTAACTGCTAGAATTATTCCTTTAATAAATACAGCCTTTAAGATGTACATATAATCCATATATCAATCATGTTTCAAGAACTTTAGAACAAGGTATATTTGAGGCCTAATAAAGAAAAAACCATTTTTAAAGACTGAGAAAACTTATTTTCAGGTAATCTACACTGACTTCAACAGAAAATTTTCAGAGTTTACATATAATTGGTTCATTTTATAACTAAAACACATACTGTGAACTAAGTTATACCATAGAACTAAAAACATTTTTATGCAAAGACTATAGTCTGCATGATGTGTTATGAATTCTAAAAAGGAAAGTCAGGACTGAAAAGATTGCCAATAAAAATCACGACTTAATTTACAGGTGTTGATAACCCCTGGGGAGACTGGCTGCAAGTATAACTGGGAAGGATGTATGACTTTTGGAGAAAGCTATGCCGGCATGCCATACATCTCATGGGTGACTGTTAAAAATATAGATAAGTATGACAAAGCCAAGGAGATTATTACCTTCAAATAATTAATATGATCTGTTACAGAAATGACAGATAAAACTGAGATTTTTATCTCAAGTTTTAACCTCTGGAGCTACAACAGAGACAGAAGTATTTACAGACTATAAAAATCACTTCTTGTTTTATAGACCCAGTATCTTGAGTGGGAAGTGTAACTGGGTCAGCACAAGTCATTCTTTTTTGATTGATGCTACCCACAAAAGAGTGAATTTCAAAAGTGTGATACAGAAGAGAAAAATAAATTGGATTGCTTGTAGTTAAGAAAGACAACTATTAATGCTAAACAAACAACAGAAAACCCCAAGTGAAATGCAGGATTATGGGTGGGTCTGGTTCCTAATAAAGAGCAGTTTAAAAAATCATCACAGGCATCCCATAAATATATACACCTAATATGTACCCATAGAAAAAACATTTTTAAGTTAAAAAAAGTGAATCTAAAAGAGCATACAACTAGAAAAAACAATCAGAGAACTGTTCTGATTAGACTGAATATTAGAGCTAAATCAAATAAAAGTTACTTGGGGTTTTAGAAAACTTATAGGACAAGGATATCATATTAGAAAGAAAAAAAGGCTAATAAATGAGAAAAAAGAAAGAATGAAGGGCTAATTTTTCTTCAGAAAGACAAGATTGGCATTTACAAGGAAAAAAGGTTTTTTTGTGTGTGTCAGATGATGCCTATGGTTCTGTTCCAAGTGCTGATTCTATCAAGTTACTCAAAGACCAAGGGGCTTAAAAATTTCCTAAAAATGTTCCAAATTATGTCCACCTAAAAGAGGAAAGGTCAGACTTATTTTTTATATCTGCTCCTGAAAACTTCCACCATTAAAATAATAATGAACAACTATTACCATTTATTAAATGAATGCTATGTTCTAAGCATTATACTGCATACTGTTTTATAACATTATTACATTCAATTTTTATAACTAACTCATGATATAGGAATTTTGTCCTCCCCTTTATTTTTAGGAAATGAAGAAATAGGAAGAAAAGGATCATATAGCTAATAGATATTCAAGATTTGAACATGGTCTGTTTCATAGCCCTATGGCTAACCACCATAAATCATTAATTAGGAAACAGAAGGCAAAAAGATACAAATCTTGAAATCACAATGTGTTTATAATAAAGCCTAATATTTACCAAAGCAATAAATGAACTCTGTTTCTTGCCATATGTTCAGGAATATATCTGATACATTTGTATAAAAATCAAGTATCATCTTTTATCAACGTAAAACCCTTCAGGTTCAAAATCAAAGATTTGGCTGCCACAGGAAATGAATCACTACTTTTCATAATAAATAAATGTGGAAGTCTAAAATCTTACTGGTTTTTAGAAGGGTAAACTAAGAATTGTGATTTACATATTATATGTGTTTGCTCAGTCTCAGAATGTTGTTATAAGCTACTAATTAATATCATTCACATTATTTGCTATAATTTTAGGATTTCATTAGTAGCCTTTTAATTTTTTTCTTTCAATCATAAAGGAGTGAAAATACTTCATGTTGGCTTTGGTCATTAAAATATAGTTAATAATATAAAAATAAAATTCACAGAAAAAATAGAAAAGATTTATAAATATATGAAGAAGTAAAACACCATTAATACAACCAAAATAAATTTTTAAAATAATAACATATGCCATCTCCATAATTTGGCAAATATAGGACAATATAAAATACGTAGTAATAATAATGAATATGAACACTCTTCTTACACAGAATGTATAAGTGAGTAGAACCTTTCCAGAGGGCAATTTGACAATATGCAGCAAAAACTTTAAATATAAACATTTTTCTTTAATTTCACTAGTAGCAAATTATCTGAAGGAAATGGCACACAAATGCATTTGTGAACTGAACTTAGCCAAAAAGTTCTCTACAGTAATATTGTTAAAACAACAACAAAAATTCTAAAAGTCAAATAATAGGAAATTGATTAAGTATATCATCGCAAATAAATAAAATGCAGTATTATGTAGTCATTAAAACTTACAAAATGTTCAACGACATGGAAGTACATTTACTGTTGAATTTAAAAATTGATACACAGTGTTCTCATTTTTGTTAAGCCTATAAATTTATAGAAAAAAATTAAGATTTTACACCAAAATGATAACTGTGTTTATCTTCATGATAAGGGGATTATAATTGATTTATACTTCCTTCTGCTTGTGTACAATGCTTCATTTGGTCATATTTTTATTTTGCAACAAAAATAATGAAAGTGTATCATAAAATATAGTTACTGTGGTTATATGGTTTAATTTGATTCTATGAAAAGTAAATAAATTGGACTTCCTTATTTTTGCCATATCATTGTGCTGCTTTCTATGTTTCTGTCTTACTAGTAAGGAAGCAGTCCAGCTGTGTCCTCACCAATTACCATCATATGCCATCCCAGGAGACGTAATCCTTCCATGCCTGGATGCCTCGGAGAATCTTCTGGGTGAGTGAACTATTTAAAATGACTTTTAAGAGTAAATATCTAAACAATATCAAAAGTTATTCCGATGTTGCAGCTAATAACAAAGGAACTTCAAATGAAGAACAAGGAAAAACTTATTTTACTCACAGAGACTTTGTCCTTTGCCTGTTTAAATACACTGGGAGCCAGAGCTGATTCCCCACCTGCTGCTGTTGAAAATAAAAGACAAATAACCCCAAACTTAGTCTCTAAAAACTCATAAATGCAGTTTTAAATACCTTTAGGATATTCTGTTGTGTCAACAGACTAATGCAAAGCAAAAGTTTGCTTATTATGAGACTCAAATTCAATAACTCAAGTAACCTGAATAGCAATAACATAGCATGTGGCTCCAACTATACTGTGTGCTAATTAATATAACCCATTGTCTACCAAAGCACAGGTAAGCACACCAAATAATTTTTCTATTGATTACCAATGTATCTTTGAGTCACTAGTACGTAAGGATAGATCCTTTAGAACAGAAGTTACAGAATAGCAATGTGAATGTTGCAAAGTTTAAGAAAAAGAACATTGATTGGTTTCTGGGGTTCGCATGATATACAGAAGGGGGCTCATAGAGATTTCCAAACCCTCTTCTTGTTCTGGAAGCCACTGGCATACCTACAGATATTTTGGTATTTTACATTTCAAACTGTCATGATGTCATGATCAGCCAACCCCTTTCCCTTTGCATCCCTTCATTTCACAAAATGAATGACATACTTGTTTGATGTGAAAATGCCACATGAGAAGGGAAGAAAAATAGCTTGTCAAGAACAGAAAACACGAGAGAAAATTTAAGTTCAGTAAATACAGAACATGTTCTACACATGCACTTCCTGTATGAAATTATTACCACATCTGTTACTGTTGTTTCTCTTGCTGCTGTTTTATGCTTCTGGTTTCAATTTTAAACTCCATTATCTCTAGCATATGTTGGCTGATGACTTACCTGAGGTGGCTTAGCTCTCATGATTTAAAGCAATCCTTTGTGGTTTGGAAAACCATCTATGTTTGAAAATTGGGCTTAGAAGATAAAATAATCAAGCTTGTGTGTTTATTCCTCCTTAATTTTCATTCATAAAACAGAAACCCTCAGGAAAAAAATATGTATCCTTATCAGCCCTCTGAATAAGTTCCAAAAAGGTATTTTTATGACATGTACAGTTCTGACACAAAAATAATAACTATCTACAATATGCTTTATGCCATGTAGGACTAGCTAGTGAGATTTTTCAGATTCTAGGACTTATCGTTTTTAAGGAAGCAGTAAAAATGATAACCTTCCTACTACCTCTGTAACATAACTCAAATTCTTGAGACACGTATAGCTTGCTTCAAACCAATGACACCTATATCTGATACATGCTTTCTCCTAAAGTATCTTAACATTAGACCAGAATAAAGGAAAATCTTAATTAGTTCAAAGATTTTAAATTTCTTTCGAAGAATGAATAAAAACACCATTTACTTTAAATGTAGTAAATTGAATATCAATGACATGTAAACACTTTACTAAACCATTTTACATTTTCTCTAAAATTCCATAATCCTGATGACATCTTTCATTCTCTTCAGGTAGGTTGTAGAGTTTTTATGCTAAATCAAGAGATTCTGCTTGCCCAAGCAATTTTGCTATTAAGTTAAATGAAGTTGTTAATTTGCTACTGAGTTTAATGAAGTTCTAAGTTTAATGAAGCTAAAAACCTGAGAAAATGAACTGAGGTGTGTCATGTTAATTCCTAACTCCTAACTTCAGAGATATTCTTCATCCTGAAGCTTTATCAAGGTTTGCATATATACAAACCTTCCATTTTCCAATTCTGCCTTAGATTCTTGTCTTTGAAGGAAAGCACATGATATGATTTCTAGATGAAGAACACAAATACAAAATACTTGGAATTTTCAATGACTAAAATAAAACCATCAATTACCTTGATTTTCTCTTTCTCACAAAGGCTAATGTTCCTCTTAACCTTTAAAACCATCTGAAGATTTATATAGAGGCATTGATGATGTACAATGGAAAGAAAAACATTCTTTTCTGATTTAGCGATCTGTCATTTTGTAGGCTACAAGCATGCCACTTAATAAATGCTAAAATAAAATATACTGTAAGATTATCCTAGTATAATTAAACATATAAAATAAATACTTTGCACTGAAATTTAGAAAAAAGTTGGCATTACAGATATTTGTAGGGGTTTTTATGATGGTTTCCAACATGTTTTATTTCTTTGTTTTACCAGTTTTATAAACTTAGGAAAAAATATGTATTTGAAGAAGAGAAGTAAGTAGACAGCAGGCTGGGCACGGTGGCTCACGCCTGTAATCCCAGCGCTTTCGGAGGCCTAGACAGGTGGATCATGAGGTCAG
>NW_012123487.1:11138006-11178838 GCF_000951035.1 Colobus angolensis palliatus
AGGTCGTGCCACTGCACTCCAGATTGGGTGACAGAGTGAGACTCTGTCTCAAGAAAAAAAAAAAAAAAAGTAGGTAGCAAAGTAAAAATAAACCGAAGTTTATTTCTAACTTTAGTTCCTCCAAAAAGGAAGAGTTTTCACTTCAAATTTTTGAATACTAAATTATATAGAAAAGTCGAGTAGTTTGGAGCCAACATATTTAAGAAAATCTCCATGACAAAAGGTCAGCTAAGAGATGTAGTTCAGTAGAGTGAAAACCTTGTTAATTTTGGATATGAGGAATAAAATCTGATATAATTACCAGAAAATTTTGTTTTCTCTTTTTTTTTTTTCCCCAACAAAAGCAAAGTCATAGTAATTTTGTAAACCACAATTTCAATTCCTGGCTTGCTTTTCATTTTCAGTATCTAAATCACTACACATTCTTGGTGGTTTTCAATAAATTCATCAACATCAGTAACAGATTTGGCAGTAACAATATAGAAAATAGGACAAATATTTATGAGTTTAAGCATGAGAGGGATAAATAAGCAAAATAATGAGAATGCATACCACAGTTAAATTCATCGCCATCGTCTAACCAAACACACAGAATGAAAATAGGAATCCCCAGAACGTGACACTAGAGCACAATGCCAAGATACAATCACGCACTGTTATGTCTGAGCATGACAAAGAAACAGATGGTCATGACCTTTTCTGTAAGGAGGGGGAAAAAAAGAATAATGATACAAGACACTTAATAGCAAATTTTTCATGACTGCTGAGATTCTTGGAAGAAAAACAAGATGAAGAAGCTGCTACAGTAATGAGATTTTTAAAAAAATACATGTCTATGTTTGCCAGTCACATTGCAGAATTGAACAGTCACCTGTGGTTTTCCGCTTAACACAGGAGAGATGAGTTGGTCTAGTATATTTGATAGCAGGTTTTAAAATGAATTTCCTGGAGGGAGAGTGGGCCTGAACTTCTGTTTTTTTAGCAAGTTCAGCCTTCTTATAAACTGCTATGAATAAGAAAACACAAAAAGCATACCATCAGGAAAAAATAAACACTTGGAGCAAAACCGAACGAAATTTTATAAATAATTAGTTACCACTGTTAGGCAGTTCTTCTGCAAAAAAGTAATAATGAATTACTTCAAAAACATTTTTAAAGAAGTGATTGTTAAATGAACCTTTTTTCCTTCTCACTTCATCTCTGGAGACTGTGCTAGGTTCCTTTTTAGCTACTTTTCTTTCAGGAGTGGAAATTCTGCCTCTCCCGGTTTTAAAAGGCTTTTCTTTTCTATGTTTCTCAAGAGATGATCTCCGAGCTTCCTTTTCAGCTTTCTCCTCTTTAGGAATAGTTTCTAACTGTTCTGTCATGATGCTCCTATCATCATCTGTGGATCAAAGCAAATCATGACGACAACAACAACAACAACAACAACAGTGAAAACATTAGTAACAAGTGTACAAAATCCTTTGTATATTTAACAAAATGCAAAACAAAGAGATAAAGAGGTATTTTAAAGTGTTTAAGTGAAAAAAAATCCCACAAGGTTATTGTGTTTGAGTTGAGAGTAGAAAATTTTTAAAAAAATAATAATAATGCACACCTTGAGTGTCCACCCAGAGGCTGTCAGCGTCCATGATGGAGTCGTCAATGGTGGTCTCGTCTTTGTAATCGTCATAGGTTTCTGTCTTATATTCAGAAAATGCAACCTCTTCTCTCTCAGGGGAAGCTGGAGCCTCTGGGGAACCATCTTTGGGTTCTGCCTGGGCTTCAGCTGCTTCTTCTACTTCAAACTCTTCTTCGTCATGAGGAGATGGTCTCCTTTCCACCTCAGGCTGCTCTAGTGCTGCAAAACGCACGCTGTGGGACCCTGACTCCCCTTCATCAGTTGTGGTTTGCACTACAGTGATGAAATCATCCTCGATGGTCACAACAGACTCAATCACTCCTTTGTGTTCACCTGGGCAGGTCTCCACAAATTCCTCCCTGGCACCTGAGACACCCAGGTCAGTAATCTGAAGGGTGTCTGAGCGGAAGAGCAGTTTATCATATTCTCCCTGGGCTTCTATCTCTTCTTCCTCGCTCTGAATCTCTGCTGGTTCAGATATGATTGCTTCATGCAATGGCTCTGCAACATCAGAAGGCGTGATTGATATATCTGGGGTCTCTTTGCTTTCTTCTTTTGGCCCCTGAATAAATTCCATCTGGACATCAGCTCTCTCATCTGTGGCTAAATCAGCCTCTGAAACAGCGGGTGGGCAAGGTATTTCCACCGACAGTTTGACGGCAATCTCATCTTGAATTAGAGATGATTCTGGAGATGTTTCCTTCTTGCCCTCATCAGCTTTCAAGGACTCCATGGTGAGACTTTCATGCTCACCACTAGACTCATAGGACTCCTCCTTGTCTACAGCCTCCTGGTGCACCAAGTCAGGCTTGGCCACCTTCTCTTTGACTTCTGTCTCACTAACTTTGGTGCCTTCTTTCATGTGGCCAGACTCGACACCCATAAATGCATCTACCTCCTGTGGTGCTATGGATGAGGGGGTCATGTCCTGTGTAGCCTCAAGTTTTAGCTCTGTTGTCCTTCTATCATCTATGTTTAGCCCTGAAGCCATCTGTCCAAAGTCACTAATTTTAACATCTAGTTGACCCTGGACAGCAAAATCCAGACCTTGTTCCACCTTTTTGGATGATTCTACCTCAGCTACCTCTGGCACTGAACTAAGACCCTTCTCTGCTTTCTCAGAGGATGCATCTGTTGGTATTGACAAATCTTTGGCCAAAGCTTGCTCATAGGTTAGTCCTAATCCGAATGTTTCTACTTCATCACCAGCCTCTTCAGTTTTCTTGGCATGTTCTTTTGAATCAGCATGTTCTTCACTCTTTTCTATTACAGTATCCAACCTATCATTAGCTTTCTTCTCTTGGTCAAACTCCTTACTCAGTCCTGATTTGTCACCAGAGATATGCGCGGATGCTTCTTTGTCAACACTGAACTCATCTTTGACTCTTCCGGCTGCTGCCAGTTTCACTTCAATCAATGAAAGGTCTGTGGCCAAATCTCTTCGAACTTTATCATCAGTGCCTTCATAAAAGGAACCACTCTCCCCTGATAAATTCTCACTGTCTTGAACAGGTGATGGCAATGGGACTGTGTATTTATTGAACACACAGTAGCCCAGGTCTTCGAGCTGACTGTCCGTTTTTACAATGACATGGTTTTCATCAGTTACCGGGGGCAAACCAGTACGACTATCCTCAACCACAGTCTCTGATGGGACTGATTTCCTCCTGGCAACCTCAGCATCTGCACTCACAGAAGCCAGTCTTGACCTTGTGCCTGCCAGATCTAGCATTTCAGGCAGGTCAGGTGCCATGACAGTACCATTTTTGTAAAAATCTTTGGCTAGGAAAGGAGACTCACATGATGTCTCCACTTGAGTACTTTCTTCTCCGGTAGCTTTTACTTTCTCTATCTGTTCTTCCTCTTTGCTTTCTACAGGGAAGCAAGGGGCTTTCTCTAGTGCAGGTGTGGTGGCTGGAAGGTAATCATCCCCTTCATCCATACTTCCACTAGTGTTGGTTAGAATATCGGAAGCCAGAGGAGAAAGATCATGTCCCCGACCAAAGTTAAATCCAAGGGCTATGGAATCTAGGCAAGACATAGGCAAATTGATTGACATGCTTCTTTGTTCTATTGCAGACCTACCACCAAGTCCTAAACTCCTGCTGAGGGTCAAATCGTCCTTATTCTTACTGTGGAGGTCCCTTTTCTCTCCATACACTTTTGGATCAATAGTGAACATTCTTTCTTGAGGAGAACTGGGTTCTTCAGGTAAATCAGATGGATAACTCTGTGCGAGAGTGCTGTACCCTGCTTCTTGTGCTGGAGGACTGGGCTGGGGTTCTTTTCCTGTTTGAAACTCCTTGTCACCATTTTTATGCACGAGAGACATGGTATCAATAGACTCATGGACACTTTCTCTAGTGTCACTCAGTTCATAGTAATCACTGCCTGGCTCAATGCTTTTTGTTGCTTCTTCCTTCAAGGCAGATGTTTCAAAGTACTTGGACATTCCTGATTTATCTTCATAAAATGGCATGTCAAGCTCAGCTGATGTTGCAGCTCCAACCCCTTCAATCTTATCTTTGTCATCAACTCTCATTTCAAAAAGTTCCTGAATTGAGCTCTTTTCAATTAATGCAGATGGTTCGGTCATGGCTTTCTCCAGTGTTTTAGAGGTCATGGCTGAATCTGTAACTGCTTGCTCCAAACTTACAGGGAACGAGTCCTGTTTCGACATATCTGTGGTAGGCTCTTGGTCTTTCTGTTCTGAGAAAATATGCTCTGTGGAGGTCTGAATTATGCCTGTGTCTTCATCTGCAGGTTTTGGGGGTTTACTCTCTTTCGGCACAGCTTCTTTGTCAGAAATGGTGGTTTTTTCTTCAAGCTTTGGCTCAAGTTCCTTTTCAGTAAGTGTAGGTTCCTGTCCACTGGGGGTGAAAGTATCTTTCTGCTGTACAGTCTCTTGATTTATGGCCTCCTTTTCTTCCTCTAAAACTTTCCCTGTAACATGTTCTTCTACAACTAGAATGTGAGCATCTTTGGGTAAGGTCATTGTCTCTGAGGGTGGTGCTTCTGCCATTTTGTCAGGTTTATCCTCATGAGGCTCTTCAATTTTAAAACCATCTTTGGCAGTAGCTGGGCCACTGGTTTGTTGCAGAGCTTTTTTGTCATCTGGCTGTAAAAAGGCAGGGGTGAAGGGTGATGTGTCTGTAACTATTTCATTCTTCATGACATCTAAAGGAAGAGTGAAGCTTCCACCTTGAAAGGGACTTGGCATGGGAGAATCAAATTGTTTCCCTTCCCATTTTGGGATATCATCAAATACGTCTTTTTCCCTCATGGGAGTCAGAGGGCCAGGAGATATTGGAGCAACTAAACCCCACTCATCCTTTTTTGCTTCCGTTGGCATTTCGATGAACCAGTCCTTTTGCTCTTTTGGAGTTGGAGGCTCTTTAGGGAGGTCAATGCCAGGTACTACAAGGCTTGGTTCTGTCTTCTGTTTCATGTCTTCCAGGCTGGCAACAAGAGTGTGCCCAAACAAAGCTGGGGGTGCTTTTTCTTCTTCTGTGCCTTGCATGTCGTTTTTATCAGGGTAAGTTTTAGTTGTCTCTGGCTGAGAAACTAAGGCAGCATGTTTAAGGTCTTCACCAGGCTTACTTTGCTTCTCTGACTCCTCTTCCTTCGTGTCTAAAGGCTCAGCTGCAGAGGGAGTCAATTCCTGCTGATCATGGAACTCCATCTTCGAGGCTGTAAGTAAATCTGAAGTAATCGGGTTGATTTTTAAACAAATAATAGGCAAGTGCATTCAGGAAATAAGCTTAAAATTATATTTTGAAGTGATAAATGAATGGTAGAATAACAACAAAAATTATGGAACATGCAAGCATGCTACCCATGTAAAAATCAGTATGAAAAGGTCAGGACTGAGATTGATGTGTACTATTACTAAAACGAACCCTGGTTTTAAATTAATGTGCAAAGGAATTGTAAGAACAGTATATTTCTGGATATTCTTTTCTCTTTTTTGTTTTTTGGTTTTTTTGGTCTCTCCTAAACATTATGTGATGTGTCTTATAGAAGAAACAAAATTCATGTGCTTTCTATACATAAAGGTTATAAGCTAATGAATATTGAGTAAGCAGCTAAGTTAGGGTACAGAAAAATATTTAGTAAGGACTAAATATAGATAAGACTTGATTTCTACTGAACATTTTCATTGGTTTTATCATTTAAAAATGAATTGGTAGGCTATGGGGAGAGGGCCAAGTAATGCACAATGATGTAATGTTAATAGTTTCAGTTAACTTGATCAACAAATGTCAGGGCCAATTCTTTAGGCATCCACGGGTTACTGGCATAAATTTTTAGAATTCATCTGAAATTAAATTTCAGAAATGTAAGTAAATATTTACTATCAATTTTATATGATATGACTTAAGAATTTACAAGCCAGTTTCTATCACATATTTAAAAATTTAAATTCCTAATCATTACTTAGTCTGTACAATAGATATAAGAAAATCTGAATTACACTGTTGATACTGGGAAGTCATGTGAGTAACAAACTTTTCAAAACAGTCAACTATTGAAATAACTTTATTCCCATGGTCATGACCTCAATCCCTGCAGCATGACCAACTGGTGAAGCATTGGCCAATATTGGCTCTAGAGGTGCTCCACAGAAATTAGATAACACATTTTTATAAAATAATAAAACTCAACCATCTCTAAAAGAGCAAGTGTATGGATCATCATTACCTTATATACTTATGTGTCCTGTTGTAACAATAGAAAAAAAGTACTTTATGAACTTCTAATAAAGGTTAGATGAATGAAAACTCAAGAGATGCGGGGATGATCAGAAGGGTTGGCTGCCATGGGGAGAAAATGATATGAGAAGCATCAGCAGGAGCTCAAGAAAATCAAACCAGTATTCATTGAAGCATAAAAAATATAGCACATTTTGGTTGCAAACAAAAACGATTCCACCATTTAAGCCTCTATGTGCCAAAATCCAACTGTACGATTTGAAATAAAAGCATATGAATTGCTGTCCCCAAAATAAAAACAAAAATATACATGTATTAGCAATGTGACTGGCAAACATTTGAGATGAGGGGGGCGGGTAAAAAAAATAAAATAATAAAATAAAAACAGAAGCTCACATAGCATCATCAGCCTGGCTGCAAAGCGTATTGTATCATGGCAAAGGAAAACCAGGAATCAGCTACAGCACCGGAAAACCAAGCTGCCACAAGGCACTTGCGCAAGCCACACTCTCTGCACATAAAGCCTACAACAGTGGACTTGTTATCATAAGACCCAGCGATGAAATAGCGAAATAGCATTGGAAAGGCATCAGGTTGGTAAGCCACTGGAGAGATCATTTGCAACAAAACACATGCAAATCCTGAGAAAGACACACCTTCCCCAGCAGAGGAAGGGGTTTTTACTTCTGGAGACACCTCCTTGACCTCTTTTACACTTTTCTCATGTGGGGCCCCTGCCGGGGCACTCTCTTCGGGAACTATTTGGGTCTCCGCACTAGACTCCATTTGGCCCTTACTGAGGCCTTTGGGTTGGTCTGAGGACTTAGCAGCCCCACACTCTTTCTCAGGAAGAGCAGCAGGTTTCTCTTCCTCAGCCATCCGACTCTCTAGTGTTTCTTCTTCTTAGGGATGAAAAAGATGTTGACATCATGACCACAGAACAATACATGAAACGACAGAAATATTACTAAAGGAACACTTTCAGCTCCATTAGAATGACCTCATGAAGACCTCAGCTGTCTTTTTTATTTTACCGTTTGGATGAACAAATTAATATTCTAATGCAACATACATTATGTACTGGTTGGAAAACTATGATGTATAATCTGCTAATAGTGATGACTTTTAAAGTCCCATTAAAAGGCAATTTATTTTAAAATTTGAGAGCTGAAAGGGTTGTATTGATTGATTACCCTTATTGGAAACGGCAGTAAGTTGCACGCATGTGGAAAGCTTGCTGGAAATAAGAGATGGTGCTGCCGGATAACAGATGGTTGTGAAAAGATGGATGTACTGATGTACTGGAAAAAAAAAGTCTTTAAATTTGTTAGACATGTGCTGTTTTCGCCAATGCAGGAAGCCCCTACATAAGAATTCCCGGCTGCTTTATTTAAAATGTGCAAATTTTGCTAAAGAAATCTTTGGGAATAAAAAAAGCCTTGTCTCAAAAGAATATCCAACCAACTACCTTAACAGCTTTATCACAAAGTCCACCAAATTTACTTAAAATACAATTTATTTAGCATTTACAAGGTAAGGGACTACCTAAGTCAAGTTATGTTAGCTTCATTGCATTATGATGTTGGAGAAAATGAACATTTTCAAGAAGTAAGTAAAATAAAATATGTTAAAAACAAGGTCAAGGTTAAATTTAAATCTGCTTACAAAAGTCTACCTCTGGGATGCAACTATTATCATATTGTTTAACTCCCTGAAATATCAGTAAATATCAGTTCATGTACAATTCTCTTTGACACTAAAGAAAAAATATGCACATTAGTAATAAAGTCTTATTTCTGTAATTCAAAACAAAATCATCAAGGAAAGATCATTGAGTGGCAATCTAACGGCCAAAATAACCACCCCCCAAACCATGTATATCAAATAAAAAAGTTAACATTTAATATATGTAAAGATAAACTTTTCAAGTTCATGAGTTATTGCACTAATTTGTTTCTCATTAACACTTGAAATGTCAGTAAAAATAAGTAAATCCCATTTTGTCACTTAAGGAATTAGAGAGAAATATATGAGCTGTTTTATAGTTTCGTAAATGGAAGATTCTTACAAAATTCTTATGAAATAATTGTGCATTGTTTAAATGGCCCTGAGGGAAAGACTACAGATAAGAAGAAAAGGAATTTTCTTCTTTTTTTTTTTTAGAAATATTAATATCCTCAGAGAGAAACAGAGGGAGAGAGAGAGAGAAAAAAAAGCTACATTATCTATCTCTTCACATTTAGCACTCATTTTTATTTTTGTAATTATGGAATTTTAAGTAGCATTTTAAAAATTTAGATTCTAAGTTGTTATTTTAGGAAAATTTTATAATGCCATAGATTTTGATTACAAGTAAAATAATTTTAATATAACTGCATTATAATGTTACCTTTTTGAATAAAGTCTAATAAAGTTAATTTACATGTTTTCAAATCCATGTAGCTTTTTAGCTTTCCATTTTCTCATTTGGTATAAATCATATTTATTTCCACTACAATTATTCCTTATTTAAAAACACACATATTTTAGAAATTTAGCTTAGAAGAACTTAGTTTCATTTAATAGGACTTATATTTCTTTATCGGAGAGCCTGAGCTAATCGTGTTGTTTTCAAAAGGGTCCTTGAAGATGCTTATTATGATGACTGTAGTTGGTGAGCTGTAAGCTTATTCCTTATTGCTTTAGAACTATCTGCTTTCATATTAAATATTGTCCCTTTTGGAAATAAACTCTTCGCCTAAGCAAAAATATATTTAGCTGTACCTTTTTTTTCTTTACCAAAACTACCTAGTTAGAATGAGACACATTGCAACCCATCACCTACTTATTTTATCCTCACAATAACCAATTATACACTTGAGTCTCCCAGCTTTATAAGGCTAGAATGACAAAAGCTTTGAATCATTTCCTTCATTTTAGTCCAGCTCTGTTGATGTGGGCCAAGATTTAGTCACCTGGGGAAGCCTCTGTAGTTTCTGTAGATGATTACATGATATGGGGAAGTACATTGTTTCTGTAACATTTATTCTGCTCTAAACAGATTCTTCATTCTTTCTCTTTTAAAGATCTATCATATTAATATAGCACTAAAAAGAAAGCTAATGCTATTTAAAGATACTATTTTATAGTAATATTATGTGTCTAAGGAGTAAAAAAATTATATTAAGAGTCATCTTGTTTGGTTTGGGTATGAATATGTTCTTCCCCAGCTGATTATTGGCAGGGAGCAGAAAGAAGTCATACTTTAACAGAATATTTCTTTTGCTTCTCTCTCTCTCTCTCTCTTTCTTCTCAGAAGCAATGATACAGAAAAAGGAAGTGCTCACATGCCTCCAGTAAGGCTTCTTTTATATAAATTGTTAAGGCATTTGGATAGATTCAACTTATATAGGAACTTCACTTTCATGCAGAGAAAACAGGCTCCTATCCCTCCCACCCTGTAAGAAGGCACACTTAACATGATGCAGGTGGTCAAAGCTGCAGGCCAGGGAGGAGGAGCAAAAGGGGACCATGCTTGGTTCACCTTTCTCCTGGCCTAAGTGGGCCTCTGCATTCTGCGCTGTGACACTGGGGAGCACACTAGAGGTGGTCCATTCTGAGCTGAACAAAGGATGCTCATAGTACTCCTCATCGGAATTGTAAGGGTCATCATCAGGCACAGACACCGAGATGGAGGGGGCTAGGAGTCTACGCCTCTCCCCGCTGGTGGCAGGTTCATGGCTGGGGAACCTGTGTAGAGGACCCACTTGATCCTCAGCCCCTTCATCTACAAACAGACACACAGGAAGAAACTGCAGGGAGAACTGGACAACACAGACACAAGATCAGACGGACGAGACAAACACCTACACAAGGACACGAAGGGCCACAGAAGCAGCACAGCAGGATGAAGGGAAATTAGCAAGATCAAGCTGATGGAGGATGGGAGACAGTGAATGTTGCATGCCTCAGTAACCACTCAATTCCACCTATCCCTAAAGCAAGTTTGTCATTGATCTAAGTGAACCAAAAGCATTGACAGTCCTGCTGCAAAATAAAAATCATCTATACATTCCTCTCAAACAAGTCAGAATAACCAAGGAAACGTTGGAATAGAAACAAAGCCTTACAAAACAAATGCATTCTTTGGAAGAAATTCTTTCATGAAGGTTAACTCTACTCATGCTTATATCAATATATTTTTAAGTTAAAAAAGAAGAAAGTTGTTAGGATTTAATGCCTGTAAGATTATGAAGAAAATAGTCCTGTTTAAAACATAGCCTTAATTATCTAGGATGCACAAGTAGTTAGTGTTTTGGTTAATTTAATTCTAGTTAATAACTTTAACCAGAAAGTCATTTTTAATTTCAGTCCTGTTAAGAAAAATCTACAATGCATTATTCCTCTTTCCTGCCTTAATAAGAAATGAGCGGTCAGCATAGCTCTTTCTTTGGATGCTAAGGCTAATGTAGTACCTAGGGACATCATTTTAAACAGGGTTCTGATTTGCAGGACAGTGAAAGTATACTGTTTTAAGAAAGCCTCTAATATTATAAACTTGTTTTCTTATGTTTTGTTTCCCTCCTGAAAGCTTAGTAGAGATACAATTAGCTGAAAATTTCTGCAGAGTCGGCTACAGATTCATCAAGACTTTATTCCATGTAGTTTCATTTGTACCACTGGCTCTTGGCTGTTTTTCATGTCTCAGATCTCTTATTGCATGTTTCTTATTGAAATGCTAACGTAACTACTCTCATTTCTGTTCTTTCCTGCATCTTGCCTAGGAAATTTGCATTATTTAAATATATCTCCTTAAATATACAACTGTAGATCAGTCTGCTTAGCATTTGGATTCTTGTATAATTCAGTGAGCACTTGGCTTCCAATGTGATGCAGACATTATATCTCAGGCCTATGTGGTGGTTACTAAATTTGCTAATCACTATTTATTTACTTATATTGAGAAATCGATTTAAAACTTCATGACTCTCAATAATAAGAACAAAATCTATAGTATCTATCTGTACAGTTTTTATTTATATCAGATTTTAAGAAGACAAAATTATAACATTAATTTGCAAATATACTGTATTTTTAGGACAGTAACTTATTTTTGGCAACCAAGTGATGACAACTAGAAATAAGTCTGAAATCATGAGGCTACTAAAATAACATTTTGTAGAGAGAATACATTTAATCTTTCAAGCACATTATTTACTGATTGTTCCATGGAAGATGTTTCTGGATAGATGCTCAGAACTTTCTCAGCCACAGTGCTTTTTATATCATGGGATAGCAGAAGCCTAAAATAACATTTGGTATTCTTAGTTCAACTCGGCACGATTTCGCAGCTGAGCAGATAATTGTCCAAGATCTGGCCTACAACACTGACTGAATCATAGCCCTGGCTTGTCACATGTCCTAGCCATTCATATTTCTCTCAGTGGATCTCTGGGGCTGTAAACTCCCCATGTATGCAAGTTTCTTCTAAAACTCCTGATATGTTCAATAGGGTACTTTCATGATCAATAAATGAAAATGGGATATGTTCCTCTCTGCTTTTCAACATTTATTTTCTGGGAGGTACAGCAGACTATAGTATAAAACTGAAGAATTTCAAGCTAAGAGTAAAGGCAATACTCATTGGATGTTTTAACCTTTTGCAGATTCTGGCCACCTCTTTCTTGTTGTCATTGTTCTTTGTGAAAGTGCCAAAATTTAAAAACAGTCCAGAGCCTAGCTTCAGATCTATAGCATTTTAAAAAATGGTATTTTCTATTCTGAAAACTTTCACTCTAATCAGGAAACAACAAAAAGAACACTACAAATTTTGAAACCTCCAGTGGAAAAAGTAGCTTCTTGGTAGTACTTGTCTGGCCTGGGACCAAGGCAACTTCAAAAAGAGTATCTGGCAAAGTCCAATCTTCTCTTGGTACTGTGAGCTGTGTGTACTCCAAGTCTCTGTTTAAGACTTATAAGCCTAAAGTCCATCTACGTTACAAGCTCTAGAGATATGCCGGGGAAGCTATGCTTTATGGGGACCAGGGAGGGCTAAGCCAAACAGGGCACTTGATTCTAATGATAATGATAGAAGACGTTAGATTCTCATTCCTTATGGTGTTGTGCATGGCAGGTGCATCTGGATCACTCTCAACGGAGATGGAAGACATAATAATTTTAAATAAATAAATAACAAATGAAATACTTATTTTTAAGCTTTTTTTTTCTTAAAGGAAATTAGTATAGTAGCTTGTAACAAATAACTCTCATTTGAAGATAATTTACTTCCATAGTCTCACAGTAAGAACCTTGATAAGAAACAGCCTCAGGGATGTAGTGCAACCATGACTGCAGAATTTAGATTTGGATTTGCATTCTGGATAAGCCACTTATCCAGACATAAACCATGACATTTTGGGCAAAAGAGTGGAAATGAATATTATCTATCTTTGTGGGTTGCGGGGAGGATTAAATGAGAAGATATCTGTGAAAATGCCAAGCACAATGTCTGACTCCATACATCTTAGCATCTGTGTCTTCAGTGTACTCAAACAAGTTGTCAGGTACCTCTGTTCTTTCCCCTCATTTAACACATCAAAGTTGGAGTTGAGAGATATATGAAAAATTAAATTTATTTCACAACAGTTTGCTGTTTGAGGTCAGGATTGAATGCATGCATCCTTTTCTAGAAGTGGGCATGCTTCTGGAGACGCTGCTTTTGCCACAGAATATTCTATTTCATTAATAATGTGTTATGCTAAAAACAGGGTAATCTCATAAACCTTGAACTTCTGCATAGTTCTTCTGCATAATTATAATCTTCAAAAATAAAGCTTACCTGCTTTCAATGGAGGAATAAACTTTCCCTAGTTTGCTTTCATTCAAACTATTTTTTTTTTTCAATAAAGTATTTGAAAATTTACACTGGGCTAATGTAAGGTTTGCCATGTAAAACTCAGCCTTGGTATGCCACCCTCCTTTGGAGACTGCATCTTGTGGAATGTTAGTGATTCGGTGCTTTTTGCTTGTTGTGGCATCACAGCATATGGTTGATGGCTGCTGGCCGCATTTACATTGTTCTCCATATTTCCAAGCCCTTTCCATTCTGCCAGCTTTTGACTGAGGACTCCTCAGTCTGCTGACTGTTACTGCTGCCCCAGAATGACATAAAGAGAAAACTACTTTCAGATGAGCGATGATTAGGTCACCACATCCATGACACAGGAAAACACCACCCTAGAATTCTGGAGCAAACCTAAAAGGGCAGAAAGAATCCTGGTTCTATGTTCAGATTATTCCATACCTTCACAGCCTTCCAAATTCTAATAGCTCAGTCCAAATGACAACTATTATGATTAGGCCAAAAAGAAAAAGGAGGTTAATTTGAAAACATCATAATCAGTACAGTTTTGGTTTACTGTACCATAGTTCCTTTCCTAAGTGTGCAGCTTGTTTCATTTTTTTGATCAAAATCCCTTGTAAATGTTTTCCAGAATAAGCACATGTCCTGGGAATTACTAATATTACATTAATTATAATAAATATTCATAAACGATAGTAATTAACATTTCAAATTATTTTTAGTGGAAGCTTTCATGCTTTCCCTTTGGGAAAGAACAGCTTTAAAAAGTTTGATAATTAATAAAAAGAAAGCGTATCCTCAAAATCACTGAATTAATCTAACAAAAGAGCTTTCTTCCATTTGTACAAAAGGATCAGACTGCAGCAGTCACTACACCCTCAGATTAAAGTTGCTTTGAGGGTATCAAGGAGGGTAAATAATCCGCTAGATAAGGCAACAAAATCCACCTGCTCCCTTTCCACCTGACCTGCTATAAGCAATATATTGATGGAATTTGGGCTGAGTATTTACAAACTACTTGGTTTGAAAAACTGAACAGTTCAATCCTGTCTTGTGACTTGTTACTAATTTATTTTCTGACAAAACTAAACTTAAAAAATACTTGTATATTACTTAAGTGTGGCTTAACACAAAAGAGAAGCAGTAGTTTGTCTATACCACAAATCTTTTACATATTTAAGGTGAGAGTATTATCTGGTCTTTATAGAGGTAGAGTTTATAAAATATATACATCTATTTTTCTTAAAACTCAAAAAATGGTTATACATTTAAAAGGAAATAATCAGAACTTCAGATAGTTCAATGCTTAAAAAATTAAAAATACAAGTTTGACTTGAAAATAACTTTGAATTGCTTTCAATAAGAGGTTAGTTGGTATTTTCCCTGAATATCTGGAAACAGCTTGAAGAAAGTAATTCCAAAATATTAGGGAACCCTGGAAAGTTGACACCTAAGTTACCCAAATGTGAAGGTGATTCTACATTTTATTTATTTATGCTTTCATTATATCCATCATATTACCCTACAGGAAGCAGGCTGGGTGAATTCCCACATGGATGGGAGGACACTGCTTCTTTCCTTTCTGTTCCAAATTCCATATACAGTAAGAAGATTAAATGACTTGACCTCGAGCTGACTTTTGGAGTAAACCTATTCTGTCAACATCATATCCCTCTCTGGGTTAAGAGGATTCTCTGATGCTTGAAAAGCTTTAAGTAGGAGCTTAAAAACATTTTCCATGGCCTGAAGGAGGTACAAGGGTCATGTCAGGCTTCCCCCTGCATTCAGAGTGAAATCTAGGCCACTGACCCCAGCTGACCACAGCTTACTCTCACACTCCCCTCCACTGCTCTACTCTTTCTTACTACCCATTAGCCACGGACCCCCTTCAGTTCCTGGGTCACTTCATCTTCTTGGGCACCTGAGCACCCTTGTGCTTTTTTTCTATCTTTGTTTGGCCAACACTTTCTCCTCATGCTTCTGGTCTCAGCTACTTAGCCATCCCTTCACCTCCCAATAAAATAAGGTTTCCCTTGTAATATTTTAAAGCTCCCTATTCTTTTCTTTTTCAGTGCTAATCCAATTTTAAATTATTGGTAAGCTTATTTATTGGATTCCTGTTCTTCACTAGATAGTGTTTTATTTATTTATTTATTTATTATTTTGAGACAGAGTCTTGCTCTATCTGGAGTGTAATGGCGCCATCTTGGCTCACTGCAACCTCTGCCTTCCGGATTCAAGTGATTCTCCTGCCTCAGCCTCCCGAGTAGCTGGGATATAGGCGTGCGCCACCATGCCTAGCTAATTTTTGTACTTTCAGTAGAGACAAGGTTTCACCATGTTGACCAGGCTGATCTCGAATTCCTGACCTCAAGTGATCTGCCCGCCTCGGCCCCTCAAAGTCCTGGGATTATGGGCTATAGTGTACTCTTTAAAAGCAGGGATCATGTCATTTTGGTCACTAGTATATACTCAGAATTTGAAGAGTACTTGGAACATTGTAGGACTCAGTAAATATGTGCCCAGTGAATGGATAAACATCAGGTCAAAAGTAACTTTTCAAACCTACAAATTAAAAGATTAAATCACATTAACTAATAATCATTGGCTGCTATGCACTGATTATTATCCCCAAAGTTTCTTTTCTTCCTCAAAAAAATTTAGTTTGTTTATTATTTCAGGCAGTAAATTGGAAAAAAAAAAGGGCTCAGTTTAAGAAAAACCTTGCTAAGATAAACTTAAGTTTATAAATCTGTAACAAAATAAAATTATATTAGAGTTGATAATATATGGTTCACTAATTCATTTTTTATATTTAGGAAATCAAAGAATATTTTAAATGGACCTAATTACAAATGATAAAAAGACAAGTCTTTTAAAATAAATGTTCTTCAGTCTTAAACACAGTATAAAGGGAAAACAAATGTATAAATGAATAAAATAAACACTTCTGGGCCGGGCGCAGTGGCTCAAGCCTGTAATCCCAGAACTTTGGGAGGCCGAGACGGGAGGATCACGAGGTCAGGAGATCAAGACCATCCTGGCTAAAACGGTGAAACCCCGTCTCTACTAAAAAATACAAAAAACTAGCCAGGTGAGGTGGCGGGTGCCTGTAGTCCCAGCTACTTGGGAGGCTGAGGCAGGAGAATGGCATAAACCTGGGAGGCGGAGCTTGCAGTGAGCTGAGATCCGGCCACTGCACTCCAGCCTGGGCGACAGAGCGAGACTCCATCTCAAAAATAAAAATAAAAAATAAAAAATAAAAAAAAAATAAACACTCCTAAAATTCTGGTTTTAATATATGAAAACTAAGTAATATTGAAACAACAATGGAGCCTTAGTTCTCCTCTGCCTTTTCCTATAACTCTCAAACAATAAACAAACGTTAACTAGTCTAAGAGAACCAGTAATTGTTTCCTTTTAAGTAGTGCCTTTCACCTCAAATTCTGAATGAATATAGTTCAAAGGCATCTTTCTGCTTTACCAATGAGAAATGAAAAGCTGACATGACATTCCATGGTGAGTAAGTTTATAAAAAGATCCATGGACAATAACAGGTCTCAACAGGAAACAGTCATGAGCTCAGTTTCCAGTTCAATGCTCTCAATATCAGATTCATTCATTAACTTCTTCATTTATTCATTAATATTTATTAAATTTGCTACAGGTCAAGCCCTGGGGAAGGTCTTGGCAATATTATAGTGAGCAAAACAGATAATTCCTGCCACTTTCATAAGGAAATGTTGATTTCATCGATAAATCTGACTCCTACTATTATGGAGACTACATTTATATTTATTTTAATTTTTGTTCAGTCACTTACAAGGTAGAATTGTATCTTCCTTGTTAAAGCATTCTAAAGTGAATGGGTTCTCTACAGTTATTTTAGCAACTGAACACAAAATTATCTTCCTTAATCAAGCAGATTTCTTTTATTTATCAAATTCCTCTACTTCTGCTTTTATAAAAATAAGTGATTATTTATTTAAAGTCTTTGTTTCTTCTTCATTATTTGAAACAGATAGCTCCAAAGCTTGGTCACATACTAACCAATACCAAAGTCCAGAGCTTACTGATTGAAGTTCATTGTTCACCCTTTATCAGAAGAAAAACGCTGAAAAGTCCAATAGGCCTTACCTTCCTCCACTGTGACAGTCTGTTCTGAGGCAGGTGATGGGGGTGGAGAAGGAGGCAGATTAGCTGTTTCTTCAGCTGCTAAAGATCAAACAATGGAAAAATGAGATGCAATAATTAATCCTTTTAGGCTGGTAGATGTGTAGGAAGTTCTGCCATTTGTAAAAAGACCTCTCTATAAAATTCAGAAAAAGATTCAATAGTAAGCTGCATTTGATTTATTTTTAGGCCCATTACCTGATTCATGTATTTCTGAAAACCTAAAAAGTAAGAAAAGCATTTGATATTCTCCCAAAAAGTGATTTTATCATCTCTAGAAAAACAGATTAGAGATGCCTGCTAAAATTCCATCATTAGTCTCATTAATGTGTCTACCTGTTCAATTAATAAAATATTTCATTTTGGCCCTAATTTACCATATGAAAACACACACAGGCAGGCAGACGTTTTTAGTCTGGATTCAGCTACTGACCGAAAAAACTATTAGAACTCCATTGTTCAACTGCTCAATCTGGAAACACGTGTTATACTGACCACTCATAGTTATTTTAGGGGACATATTTTTTAAACAACCTTTTGTTCACTGAGTCTAATTTCAAAACCCATCTTCTGTATGTATTCTCAGAAAAGGAAAAATAAGCTTTCATAGCCTGAGCGAACTTTCAGACAAAAGCCATGTGCTGAGTAAACTTCTGGTCTTAGCAATCAATACCCGTGAAGACGAACCAGAGAAAAATGTTCTAAAAGATGTAATTCATTTACAGTTAATCTAAGTTTTATTTTTCAAAACACTTACATGATTTGTGATCCCCTCATATGACAGTAAGAAATTTCAAAAGGAAATATTTCTCATTTAAGGTCAGTGGTTAAATCTATTTTAAATATTAGGGGAATTTCAGTTTCATAAAGTAGTTAGTAGAGGCAGCTTTGGGATGACAGGTGAGTTTTTAGTTCCTTATCCTATGGGCTTCTGCATGGTGTATTTTAAGATTTCAAGTTTTTAAAAATTGAGTTTTCTTTTCTTTCAAGGAATAAAAGTGAACAATAAACTGAAGGTTAATGTTTTAGATTAGATAATTCTTTATCTATGTGTTTTAAGAGAAAAATAGTCCTTAATAATTAAAAAAACCCACAGTACTAAAAATACTGAGTGTATTCTAAATTATTATTCTGGGAGGGCAGATTATTTTTATTACTTACTTTTTAATAGACAATTAAAGGAATACTGATAAAAAAATCAAATATCACATATATATTAGACTGTAAGAGAGGGAAATGGATATGTACTATTTTTAGGCCTTTAAAACCATACCTTTCTATGACTTGCGTCTATATACCTGTGAAATAAATATATATATTGAATTTAAGACAGTCTCCTTTCTTGTATCTCTTCATGTACATCTATCTATCTATCTATCTATCTATCTATCTATCTATCTATCTATCTATCTATCTATCTATCTATCTACCTATGAGTAGGGGCAGCAAGGCTTTGACTGAGAGTGCTTCCTTTGGCAAGTGTGCATTACATGACTTGCCTGGCCTAGAGGGCATTTGTCTTGTTACTAAGGGAGAGAACAGCACTCTCTCAGCACCCTTAGATGAACCAAGTGAAGTTCAGTACTTCATATAAGATACAAAGTCACTCATGATTATAACAAAGCTCTGGCTATAGGTTTTGTGTAGTCAGTTCAGGAAGACCCAAACAAGGCTACAGTATAATCATTCACCAAAACCTGTAAAGGGAAGTAATCATCTCTTATGAAAGTTTTAGTATATTATCTTTATGGGTGGAGTCATGAAATCACGCATTGGCTTTATTTTAATAATAACTATTTCTAGTGGTCCGGAAAATGAAAAAATTAAGGGCCCCTTAGGGAAAAGTCTAACTGTAAGCTTACCACTCTAACTAAAGACTGTGCAAACACTACAACAAACCAGTGGAAAAAGATGAAAATAGGTCCTAGTGCATACCCAGTTAAGGTGTCTGATGAATGTTACATGTAAGGATGAAGTACAAGATATGGCCTATCTTTTGAACATGAAGACTTTATCCTGTGATCAGGGTGCAACAGACACAGTCCCTGACCTGAGGATCTTCTCATTTACCTAAAGGCAGAGCTGCAGTCTGGTCTTTATGCTGAGCTTCTTTCTCTTGTTCACCTTTCAGGACTGCTACAGCCTCAGCAGTGACTACTTGAACTATCCTTGCAGACACCTCCTCTGTAATAAACAGTAACAAAACAAAATACAATGATGAGAAGTCTGAAACAGAAAGCAAGAGGAAAAGTAACCAAACAGTATAGTGGATTAGAATTCCATTTTCTTCCCCCTACAAAGTACAATATACTTTTATAATTGCAGAGAAAACAAACACATATATACCAAAAAGAAGAAGAAGAAAAGAAGTTGGTATTCTAGGAGCTAAGCTAAGCAAGCAAAATGAGCACAGAACTGAGAAAAAATACTTATATAGTATTTGAACATTTTTTTTTTTTTGGCTTCAACAACAGAAATTTATTTCCAACTCTGAAGTCTATGAGATCTCTGTAATAGAATGAATGTTTGTATCCCCTGCCCCCAAAGTCATATGTTGAAGTCTTAACCTCCAATGTGAAGGTAATTGGCACTTTATTTTGTAAAAGCTGTTTACAAAAACAGAAACAATTTAATTTCTTTATACCTAGTAAAACAAATTCAAGGAGAGAAGAGAGGATTCATTTTGAATTTAACTTAAATTTGTTTTATAGTTTTCTTATACTATTCTAAAAATGTAATTTTTATAAGCTTGTGTGCTTGATTTGCAGAAATACCATTATTTAAAATATGAAAAGATGCCTCAAAATGTATATTTGTCGTTAAATAGCATTATCCAGTATCAGTGAAAACAAGATAAATTGTAAAGAGGCAATGATATGTCAGATGGTCTCTTTCTAAAGAACTATGATTTTTCTAGATAGTAGATGTTTTAAAGATCTTTAAAGCCATATGACATAAAATCATCTCAGTTTCATTTTTTTTTAAAAAAAGAGGGTTCAAAATTAAAATGATCAGTCTGTGAGATGCCAAATAACTAGTTTTTAGCATCCCTGACTATTATAATGTTCTTTCTCCTAAGCAGAACAATGGAAGAAATAACAAACACATAATCACAAAACTTTCTAACAGTCATGAGTGAATGACTAACAGAGATATATCAACTCTTTTAATGGTATGAATGAAGGAAACATACTCACTCTCAGACCTGCTTAGCTATCTGTGTATCTAAAATATATCATTGTAATTCCATTCCTGATTATAGCTGGAAGCTATGTAACAAGTGATTAGCCACAACTGAGCAACATCTATCTATCTATCTATCTATCTATCTATCTTATCTATCTATCTATCTATCATCTATCTACCTATCTGCCTGCCTATCTACCTATGTATCTCATAGACCATGTTAGATATTGTGAGAGTTTACCTTTAGAAGATGACTATTTTATTTCTAAGAGATAACACTATCTTATTAGCTGTTTGTTTTAGTGTTGGAATAGAATTTTTCACAGTTACACCAGTTAAATAAATAACATTAACAGTCATCAAAGCATTATGAGGAAGATTATCTGCTATGCTACTCAGTGAAGAGGGCAGTAGAGAAGGACTCATCAATTCATCAGCACCCATCAATTCATCATTTATATCAGGTATAACTCCCCAATGCAATCCCTCCCCCCTCCCCCCTCCCCATTAACAGGATTTTTTTTTGACAGAATGGAAAATTAACATGAAAGGTTTTATTCATAATATTTACAAAAATTCAGAAATAATTCATGCTTGTTACTACATTTAGTAACCTTAAAACCTCAAATTATCTGTTTGTTTTCATAAAGCCAGGCTACTGGGTGGGGTTTCTCTGAACATTCTCTGAAAGGCTGGGCTCCTAAAGGGATGTTTTTTTTTTCATGGCAAAGAGTACACAAAAAGGGCTACAGAAAATTAAATTAGCTGTAAAGATATTGCTTAGATGTCTAAATTGTTTAATAATCTTACAAAAAGAATTATTTTAGGTTTTGAGAATCGCCACTTACATATATAAATTTTTAATGCAATTAAAATATTTAAAAATCAGTAGAGTGAGGCAGCTTCCCAGTGATTTATGGAAAATTGAGTGTAATAAAGAGGTGGAACAATCGTGGCAGAAATTAGGATATATATATACAGGATCTTTATGTCTTCTGGATCATTCTTGCATCTTTCTATTAGCATGTATGCAAACTGTAGTATCTTCCTATGGCATTCAGCACATCTCACGCAGAATTGTCCTGGTTCACATGGCTTAGCTCCCACACTATGTAAAGTTTCCCAAGTCAAGGACTCTCTTCTGTTATTGTTGCAATTCTAACTTTTAAGTTCAGGGATACATGTGCAGCTTTGTTACAGAGGTAAACTTGTGTCTTGGGGGCTTGCTGTACAGACTATTTTATCACCCAGGTATTAAGCCTAGTACCCATTAGTTATTTTTCCTGATCCTCTCCCTCCTCCAATCCTCCACCTTCCGAAAGGCCCCAGTGCGTATTGTTCCCCTTGATGTTGATGTGTCCATATGTTCTCATCATGTAGCTCCCACTTATAAGTGAGAACATGCAATATTTGGTTTTCTTTTCCTGTGTTAGTTTGCTAAGAATAATGGCTCCATCCATGCCCTGGCAAAAGACATGTTCTTTTTTATGGGTTGTTCTTTTATATGGGTTGTTCTTTTTTATGGCTGCATAGTATTCCACAGTGTGTATGTACCACATTTTCTTTATCCAGTCTATCATTGATGGGCATTTAGGTTGATTCTATGTCTTTGCTATTGTGAATAGTGCTGCAATACACAATTCTTGAAGCTTCTCTTACTGAATTTTACTCAGATTGGATGCTTAACAGGATTTTTTTTTTTTTTATTATACTTTAAGTTCTAGGGTACATGTGCATAACGTGCAGGTTTGTTACATATGTATACTTGTGCCATGTTGGTGTGCTGCACCCATCAACTCGTCAGCACCCATCAATTCATCATTTATATCAGGTATAACTCCCCAATGCAATGCCTCCCCCCTCCCCCCTCCCCATTAACAGGATTTTTTTTTGACAGAATGGAAAATTAACATGAAAGGTTTTGTTCATAATATTTACAAAAATTCAGAAATAATTCATGCTTGTTACTACATTTAGTAACCTTAAAACCTCAAATTATCTTATTTGCTCTATTATTAAGAATTTGAGAGATATATATATATCAAAACAGTATTTCTTAAATGGGGATCCTGCATTCTTGTTTAACTATTAATAAATATTTTTAGGGTCTGAGAGTGTTTTACATGTATTAATTTTTTTTAGATTGGGAAGATAATCCAAAATAAATAAGTATCCATTGGTTATATGAGCAAATTATAACTGAGCAATTCTACATTATTTCAGTCTTTTTCTTTGGTATTGTATTTTAGGATACAGTTTTGACACCATGGAGAATTATTTTAAATGTTGAGAGCTAATAAGAAAGGAGCGGTGGATTTAATACATAAAGGATGCAGTCATACAAGTGTAGCCCAAATAACATTGTGGTACACTGTATAAGTAAACTTTGAAAATAGTTGAAACAGAGACAAAAGGAGAATAGAAGTATTACTGTCCCTGGTTCACTACAGAAACATCCAGCTTAAACAAAGGCACGCTATCAGCCAGTACTATATTTCAATCGTGAGTGGTACTATAGTTTCAGCAAAGCAGTATCATTTATTGTAGATGGGAAGCCGCAGAGAGTTTGAATATTACTGGTTTTGTTGTTTTGGAGAAAATGAATTTATAAGTGCGTTTATGTCCCATAATGGAATTAGAACTCATGAATAAGTTAATTTTATTTTTGTACATTTTGAACCAAAAGTTGTAAAAAAAAAAAAAAACCAAAAAAAAAAACTTAATCCGAGGGAGAATTGATAAATTTTTTCTTCGTTGAAGGAATTTAAGAGAATTTGAGAAATACTATTTTAGCACAGTCAAACAAGCTGTTGGCTTAACTGACATATTATCTTTAGGATTTTTTAGAGAATAATATTGTTAAACTTTTTCAAATAGGGCATAACACATTTTATAATATAAAGTTCACCAGTGAATTTAGGAAAACAGGAGCCTAAGAATGTTCTGGGAATTTCAGTTGGTCCAATTAATTGAAAATCATCCTCTAAGTAAGGGCTGTCATTAGCAGAGACAAGGATTCTTAAGGAAGGAAGAAATGGGCTTCTCTCACTGGAAGCCTCATCAGCAGATCTACTGGGTGAGCTTAATCCTTATAGCATGGCTCCTGGGACATGAGCAGATTCACTCAGGGTTTGTGTAAAGTTCAGGGCAGATTAACGGCAAAAGTTCCAAACAAACTCAGAAGACAAGGAAAGACACAAAATCAGACCTAGAAAAATATAAGTGTAATGATTATGATGTGTGTGATTATATACGTAATTTCTTCACTGATTCTACAGTTGTCTATTAAATGCCTCATCCATCCATCCATCCAGTCTTTCTATATATTTAGGGGATTACTGATTGCTGTTTTTTTTTTTTTTTACAGCACACATCAGAGGGAATCTCACAGACTTTAATTCAGAAAAATGTGGGTACAAATTCCAGCATTGCTACTTTCTAGTGATTTCATACTATGAAATGTACTCAATCTCATTTTTCTTTGATGTCTTATCCATAAAATGGAAACAGTTTTAGTACCTGTCTCAGAGGTTGTTGTGGGGACTCAATTACATAATTATATTAACAGACCTGCCACATAATTATATAACAGGCCTGGAATACAAATAAAATAAAAACTTCTAGATAGTCCTTCACCAGCGCATCTTTATTTTCCCCTAGTCATGTATTTTTCTGAGTCTTCTACTTCAATATTTCTACTTTAAAGAAAGAGCAACTGTGATATGCACTAAAGGTCAGCCCAACTAGGCTATTATTATTATAACCATCTGAAAATATAGTTAATCCAATATCACTGATGTTGATGGCTACGTTAATGGACAAGGGAAGTATTTTTTTCCAAGACAAAGATATGAGAGAAGTAAATATTGTCTTTGTTATTTATTTTCTGGCTTCACACCCAATTTCCTGGATGCATAGGTCCTGGACTACCATCTGTTCAAGATTCCGTCCAGCAAGTACCAATTCAGGACTGTCTATTCTAGACAGTGCTCTAAAAGGTATGATAATCCTGTCTAATTCTGAAGACAATTGGTGACATGAAAAATTCTCTTGATTAGACTACATTTTAATTTTCCATTGCTTACTTTTTCTACCTTCTATTCCTGTAGAATACTTTTTTATACTTTCTATTCTTTTTTCTTGCTTTTTCTTCCAAACATATGTGTAAAGTTATAAACAGGACTTAGTTGTTTAGAAGACTAAAGATGAATCTAGATTACACATAAATTGGGGAATTATTATTCATTACATGTAATTGAAAGGTAACATTGATCTTCATAGCTGAAAACATTAAACAAACATAAAACTGCTTATTGTAATCTGATATTTTGAAAGGCTCAATTATCTTTCTTTCGAACTTCTAAAATGTTCTGCCACTGGACGTTTTTTAGTTTATGTTAGAAATTATCTTAGTAAATAAGTGTATATAATATGTTTTTGTAATCTTTCTCTTGTGAATGTTCCATTCTCTCTTTTATGAATGAATGTCAGGGTTTTGATGTATTTAACAGTAGTTTATGCATTGCAGTAAGACCCTTACATTGGTATTTGAATGTAATTTGCTATTATTTGTTATTATTTTATCATATTGATATTTTATCAATATGATGAGACAATTTCTATAAGTAATAAAAAATCTTATAACATGACTGTAAAGTCATGTCATGGCTATGCATGAGTGACAACTTGGATCTGCTCACAAATCAGTTAGAGGGAAAACATTAAAAAGGAACCTTTCTAAATAAAATTCATCTCATAATTTCTAAAAATGCTATTGATTAAAGATTGATAAGAATAAAGGATTTAAATATCTAATCCAGGCAGCAGAGCAATAGATGATAGTAGATCATCACTATCCAGGTAAACGCCTGAAGACAAAAAGTGAAATCTGTCTTAAGTGAAATCTGTCTTGAAAACTTTTCCTGGGAAACAAAGATGGGGTCAGTATTTAGAAAAGAGAATCAAAGCAGTCCTCTGGAAACAAAAAATGCCTTTTCTTCGTATTAAGGAAATATACTGGTGGAAACAAATACAGGAGATTAATAGGTTTGAGAAACTAATTGAGAAATGCTGTCATCCACTGAAAACTACTTGATGAAACCCAAACAGTATCATGCTAAGCTACTTAAACATTTCACCTAACAAATGAATAAACATCACACTGTTATACAAGGTTATTAAGCAACCTTGTATGACAAGTTGTTACAGTAGGCACTTTCTTTTCTTGTTGGTGTTATTTAATACACATATTTACACATTGTCCAGATGGGGAAAACTGGCAAAATAATGGATAAAGATAGGCTTGTCCCATTTAGACATTGTTATGATTTACATCAGTATTTTATATAAAAGTAGGTTCTAGTGTCACAAAACCTGGGATCAAATTCCATCTCCATCTCTTACTAGCCAAAAGACCTCGGTTAAGTAAAAATCTCTCTAACCTTCAGATTCCCCATCTGTAAGTGGGAATGAAAGTAGTATTCATCTTTTGGTGTGTTGTAACAATTAAATAAAATAATATAAATCAAGTGCTTATTTAAATTAGGTACCAGTGTTTTAATCACTCTTGATGTCCTGTTATCACTGAAATCTATGAACATCATTTGACTGACAAAATGTAAGTAAGATCTGAAAGTTTTTGTCAGACACAGATGATTATGTCATTTTTCCCAAAGAGTACCTCCTTGCTTAAATGCTGGGCCACTACTGGGACCCTAACAAACAATACATCAGGCTCCTGCCACTGATTATTTAAACTAAAAGGTGCATAAAGTAAACTTTGCTCTACTGTCATATCATACTACTCAGCAGTTATAGCCATCATGACCCTCTGTTTTTTTCCCCAATGCTGATTCATGCTGCACCACTGCCATGCTCTTCTGATCACACTATTTGCCACAACAAAAATGTTAAGACAACCTCAGGCTTTGCTTTTAGCACATTTTTAAAGTCATTTTTTATAGTTATCTATCAATATTGCTTGGTTGATGAATAATAAGAGCAACGGAGATGAAACTTTTTCAATGATCCTGGAAGTTTCAACTTGTTTCTGAGTGATATGTAACATTGTTTGTGGACCCATAAGCTTGATTTTGAATTCGTACCCTGTAGTTTTTCAGCAGGACCAGCTATGATTACTTGAACGTGCAAAGGTTCACCAATTAAGACTGTGAACAAAAAAATCCAAGCACCTCGGCATAGGCTTGAGAACATATTTTTGTTGATTTCTTTCAGGTTGTTAAGAGAGAAATAAGAGACAGTGGCTGTAAATTCAACCATATGGAATATAAAAGCCTGTAAATGTTTTAAAAATCTTTGGTATAACAATGTTGTGTTCAAAGAAAACGACAAATAAGCTTACCGTACGCTTGTGGAAGAAGGAAAACAAAACAATTTTAGACAGAATGCTCCTGTCAAGAAAAGGTTTTTCTCAGTAGGGTACAGAATGGTTGCCTAGGAAACCAATACTAATTGCTGCTGCTGATGGAAACTAATCAACAAGGAAAGCACTGTGAGTTTGAAGCACTCTGCTAAACAAAGACCCTAGACGAATTCATAAAAATAGGGAAAGAAGAAAAGTTCTTTGCTTCTACTCCTTGCTCAATTTGGAGAGTAAATGATTCCTCTGAAACTATTTCCTGTAATCAACTGATGAGGAAATTAAAAGAGCAAATTCTTGGGTTTTTGTTTGTTTGTTTCCCTGGCACCTTTGCATTAATTAGAGGCCAACATTGGCATGTCTCACCCTAGACAGACTTCTATTAATCTCAGGGGTCACACTGGCCAACGCTACAGCTACAGATCTTTGCCCACCAGCTTTTTTTTTTCCCCCAGATATTTCTTCTAAAGATTTAGTGATTAAAACAAGGATCAATTTCGTTTATGGGGAAAAATGCATTTGAGGTGAAGTTAGTTAACGAAGACAAATGCATTTAAGACAAAGGAATTATGATGGCACAAAATTCGGCTCTGATGGGTACTTTAAGAGAATTTATTTTGCACCTGTTATAGACAATGGAGCTATTCTTAGTCATTAGGCGGATACAAAGATGAGTAAGATACGGTGTTCCTACATTTAAATTTTGTTTAAAGAGAGGCAATCTTGTTGAAGGACATGTTTTATTTTTCTTCTTTAAGATTTACTAGTAGTGGCCACAAATGTTGACTGATCCTGCCACAGTCACTCATATGGTCCTCTTCGGAAATGGATTTACAAATTGGTAGACTAGGATTGTGAGTACAGTGTATAATTATAGGATAATTTTCCCTCTCTTGCTCTTTTTTTTCCTGTACCTCCACATACATGCTCAAACCCACAATCTTGTTTAGATTACACCTTAATGTACTCAGATGAAGTCTTTAGAGTTTAATAGAACTGGCCTAGCATTTAAATTTGGTCAAGGAGGAAAACATAGTAAATTAATACTATTATCAGTGAAAGGACATCATAGGTTAAAAATACTACATTACGGAGTCAAAAGTAATTAGAAAAGCACAAATCAGAGATAGTACCTACTGGAAAATTTTGCTTCTAATTTTAAGTGCCCAGCTGAAAGTAGGGAAACAGAAAACACATTTACGCAGAAGAAATATCATTACAATTTAGCTTTATATTTATCATGTTCTAGTTAAGGTTTTCTACTGCTGGTGGTATTGGGGGTGTCCAATGGAGTAATGTATTGCATTTTTATGTTGTTTGTGGCCCACATATTACACATTTACTGATTAACTAAGGTTGTAATATTTTATCAATCTTAACTTGAGAAAGAGAAATTTCTAGAGAGGTTTGCTCCCCTGAAATTTTCAAATAGCTTTAACACCAATAAATTGAATCCAATCATCAAGGCACCGAGGGAACTGACAGTACTTTTGGAACTCTGAAATGTTCTGTTTTGAATCTCGTCAAAACTGTTACAATTGTACTACTCTGTAGATGTGGGGAAATTGGATTATATTCTCTTCTTCATTAAGTCTTAAAATACAAGACATTGCTAAAGGAATGTAGCATGAGACATTTTAAATAATATTAGTGGGAAAATAAAACACCAATAAAACAAAGAGACCTTGAATAAATCCACCCCGAGAAAGAGTAACTGTGAGATAAACAAAATATAAAATATAGTGTGCTTGTAGAAAAGCAATTGTGCGTGTGTGTGCGCACACGCGCGTGTGTGTGCGTGTGTTTATGCACGTGTTAGTACTCATGCACATAGAGGTCTGTCCATGCTTTTAAAGTCTCATCTGTATATGGATACCTCACAGGTCTTGGGCACAAGGAGCAAGGCTAGGGTTTCTTATGGAGAAATCAATGCTTCTATAGCTGCAAAACATAGGAATGTCAATGCTGGCCTGAGACAGAGGATATGATGGAAAAAATAATTCTAGATTCTAAAAATACGTCATTGGAATAAATTTGAAATTAAGTTCTCTATATACCAAGAATAGTCTTTACTAGTTACCTCTGTAAACACAGATCTTTCTTCTAGGAGAAGCTATATTTGTTACAATAAAATGGTAAAGATCAGCAGCTTAAATAACTTTTGTTTGATCCTTCTCGCTCATCCCCAACATAACTTAGCAAATCTTTGGAGGCCTTGTGACCTAGAATCATATGGAATTTAGGAGCCATGTGATAGGAAAAAATCACTTTGTTCAAAATACATCATAAGGTACACTCAATGGTCACATGGAAAAACCAACATGACTTCTGCATAATTAGATTAAACCCCCTTATTTTACTTCTTATTAGACTCCTTATTAAAACTCCATAATTGCTTAAACCTCCTTTCTGTCCTATCACCTTTCTAAGAATTCACAAACAGCAGCAATCATAAACCTTATCTGCTTTCTTCTTAGCAAGTTTCTTATTAACTAGTAATGTTGTAAATAAGTGACTGTTCATTTTCTATACCTGCATATTTTATGTCATTATAGCTACAAAAGTATTGTCTGCAAAGATTCTCTCTACACCAGCACCTAAAATGACTTGGCAGACTTTAAAAGTCAATATTAAATAGATACGGTAGTTCTTCATAATTTTCAAATCATAACTGAATATATAATCAGGTAATCATGTTTTAGTAATCTTATGGGGGGAGGTACAGTAAAATCAATTACACTATGAACTTCTGAAAACTGAAATACCTACTTAAAAAAAAGAAAAAGAAAGTAAAGTAAATTTGAACCATCCTACTATTCTTTCTTTAATAATGCTGTTAAATAAAAGCTCAGCCACAATCAAAGAGAATGGGAGCACCATCACTGAAAAAATTCTAAATATGTAAAATTGATGATAGTTAAAACACTTTCTGCCAGACCTGTAAGTAGCAAAATCAAGAGACTTTACAAATCTTCTTTTTATAGCAAGAAGTGCAAGGTCAATGGCATTTTTGTATTTGATGCCATTATGATAGTACAAAGCAAAGACTTTAATAGAATTTTAAAATTTCTTCACGCCAAAAATATTCTAGAATAAAGATGATTTCTTTTAGGTTCTGTATTGATAAATGCATCACATGGAAAATATTATTAAATACATTTCTTAATTTTAATTCTTCATTATGTAAGACAAATAAAAAACAAATAATAATTTCAAAAGTACCTTGAGAAATTTGCAAATAACATATCAATCTTTAGAAAACATCGCTGGGATGTTTGTTGAAATAAAATTTTACGTTGATGATTTTGCTTCAATGTTGTTTATTTACGTCATTTTCTGAAACTGCATCTCTCGACTGTATTGCTTCTCATTGACAGCAAGCACACCTCTAGAAGTACCTTCAAAGCATGAATTCCATCTCTATTATACCTATACTTGCCAAAGAACTCACTCTTTACTTGAAGACAATGAAGTTTTATATCAGAATAGAAATGATATCTAGAAGCATAAAACTGTAATTTGTTATTGTGATAGCTCTGGTTGTCCTATTGTAGGAGCCCAGCAGAAAGAGAAAGGTAGGTAAAATTTGATGGAGTGGTAGAGTTGAGAAAAATGTAAGAACAGGATGCTATCTAGGTAGGTAGCCTGATATAGGGCAAGGAAATTAAGCTTTGTAATGGGATTTATGGCGGGATTTTAGGCATATGAGCATATGCCTGCTGACTTGAAGAAAATGAAGAGATGGGATTGGGGAAGCAGATAGAAAAGTGCTGAAGTCATGTTTCACTTACTTTCTAATTCTGCATAGGGCTGGTCCTAGGTAGGCAGATATTACTATACACCTACAACATACTTGGTCTACAAAGAGAGCTTCATTTGGAATGAGAATCACAATCTTATGGAATAGATACGTGGGGCTTGCTGAGGATATGGAAAATCAGATTTCATTAAAAGGCTTTGAAATTTTTAGGAAAATATTACAATGAAAATTCAGTTTACTATGATAATATATGAAAAATATATTATTTTCTTCCCAACATAGAAGGAAAATTTCTAAATCAGGACTTGTACCTTTGTTTTCCAAAATGAAATTACAATTTCAGTATTTCATGTACAGGAGCCCTGATCATGAAGCAGTTGACCAATTCTGGGTTGTAAGAATATGCCTAAAAATAGCTTGGTTTCTCAGATTCCTTTCCTTTCCCTTTGCTAGTTTATCAGTCATTTTTCTCCCAACTTCTACAGAGGCCACCCCCTCCAAAAATATTTTATGTGAGTTTGTAGTTTGGGTTTATTTTCTTAAAAAAAATTGTAAAAGTAAAAACTCTCATGAAAGTAGAGAACTTTGTTGTTTTTGCTCTTTTTCTTGGATAGTTCTGAAATGCACACATGAAACAAAGAGGCAGGAATGACATGATCTGAAAACAACTAGAAGGTGATCTTTTGATCACTATAGAAAGAGTAGTATGGTTTTAATGCAATCATTATGTTAATTAAAGTGTCTTACCTGAAACTTTATAGCATAAAATACAAGAAATACCTCAACATTTTAAATAGAGTTTAGAGTGTCCAAAATACTCTTTTAAAAGCAAATTTCATATTTTCATTTTCCCACAGAACTGATAAAGAAAACCACTTTCTATTTACATACTGTAGTTTTTCCACATTCAGTTGTATCAAAGAACACAGGGAAAAGTTGAAACTTACCATTATTCAAGCCTCGGGAGACTCAAGCATTTCTAGTTAGAATTGAAGAAATGCTCAATATTATAAAATTTACTTTAAAATAAGCATAATTTGGGGGAGATTTTTTCTTCACATCAAAAAAATTAAATTCAAACTTATCTAGTAATTCCATCATAAGATGATAAATTGTCAGCTAGAGTAATTTATGTTCACCCTTAAAGAGTGAAATCCAACTAGAAAGGGAACCTGTGTCACCAAAATAGCCAACTCCTTGAGCAGTATTTTTGATGTTGTATTAGGATCATATGTGCAAGTTAAATGTGGTCTGCAGAGCATTTCATAACACATTTTTCTTCAGGATGGCAGATATTTACATGAGAGCAGGGGACTACAGTTATCCGAACTGAATGAACTTCCTCTTTTAAAATGTGACTTTTGTTAAGTGGCTACTATATTTGCTACAAACTCAATTATTTGCTGCTTTTCTTATAGCAATCAGGACTTCTAAAAAACTAGATGAGAACTGGCTTGGAGAAAATAAATATCTTACATGCGTTGTGATCTACACCAAGTTAGTGCAATATTTGGAGAAAAAGCCAGTTTCCCCAGGTCAGCATTTGTGTTCCAGTAAAGCTCGAAGGAAAGCAAGTTTATTCCAATTTTTTTAAAGCTTTAGTCACAAATCTCTATTTTTCAAGCTGATGAGAAAAACAACCAAAGTCAATTTTTAAAGAAAGACATAAATAAACATGGGCTGAAGATGCAAAATGCAACAAGGAGAAAAAGTATCCTGTGAATTGATTTATTTTTTTAAAGCGCTTATAAAAGTAAGTTGATAATTATTATTGCTATTATTAGTTTCCTCTTTGCAGAAGAATTTCACCAAACACTGAGATACTTAATGATTAGATTTAGAAAATGTAAATGGGAGCATTTTCATTCAAATATGTCAAAGGAAAAAAGAAAATTATGGATCACAGGAAGCTTTTTATTAAGTGAAAAATGAAAACTAAAATGAAACTAAGGAATTATATTTAACTGAAATCACAATATTTTCCTAAAGTTAATGTATAAATTTCCTAATTTGATATGAAAATGTTGTTTACTATCTAAGAACTCATTTGCAAATAATTTTATAGACTCAAAGATGAAATAGAGAAAATAAAGGGCATTGGTGACATTTGGTCTTTAAAAATAGGATACATAATATCTTTCCAAGATGATACTGGTGTACTCCTTTAATGGAGGCACATACTAAATCCATGACTTAGAATATCCAAATGCTTTAAGATATAGATTGCCCATTTGTCAGAAATGAGATTTACTTGAGCTCCTGACCTAGAACAGCACAGCAATCCTTATTTATAGTCAGAGGATCAAAAAGGACATGCATTATAGAGTTCCATTTACAGGATATTTCACTGGCATTTTCAACCCAAGCCAATTATTACACTGGCCTCAATTCTGCAGAAATGAACATAAAAATTTTTTCTGTATCTGTGTATTTCTTAACCACTAGATTATCTTTTAAAAAGTTCATTTATCTGGACTTTTCATATTATTTTCAGTTCAGTAATTTTCATCATCAAGAAAATATCTCCAACTTGGTATCTTACAGCTATCGTCAGTCAAAGATATATTTTCTTTACTCCCAACTCTCACTCCCAATTTCAAAACAAGTTAAGTCTTCCACTATATATTTTCACTACAGTATTTTGGAGTTCCTACCTAATTTCTTTCTGTCCTAACCCACAGTTCTAAAGTCCTGACTTTGAATCTCGACTGTTTTCAGTTTCTTGATTTACCTCTTCATTCTCAGTTTTCCTTTCTTTCTTTTCTTTTCTTTTGAGATGGGGTCTCACTCTGTCACCAGGCTGGAGTGCAGGGGCGCGATCTCAGCTCACTGCAACCTCCACCTCCTGGGTTCAAGCGATTCTCCTGCCTCAGCCTCCCGAGTAACTGGGACTACAGGCGTGCACCACCAAGCCCAGCTAATTTTTGTATTTTCAGTAGAGATGGGGTTTCACCATGTTGGCCAGGATGGTCTTGATCTCCTGACCTCATGATCTGCCTGCCTTGGCCTCCCAAAGTGCTGGGACACAGGCGTTAGCCACGGTTTTCCTTTCTAACATAGTTTTTCCTGCAGATTTATTGTGCACAATGTAGCATAAATTTTGTAGACCATTTTGTTTATGTGATTTCCATTCTCACAACTATATATGGATACTCTCTCTCTCTTCTTCTTCTTTTTTTTTTTGAGACAAGGTCTCACTCTGTTGCCCAGGCTGGAGTGCAGTGGCATGATCTCAGCTCACTGTAACCTCCACTTCCTGGATTCAAGCAATTCTTGGGCTGCAACCTCACGGGTAGCTGGTATTACAGGTGTGTGCCACCACGCCCAGCTAAGTTTTGCATTTTTAGTAGAAGCAGGGTTTCACTATGTTGGCCAGGCTGGTTTCAACTCCTGACCTCAAGTGATCCGCCCGTCTTGGCCTCCTAAAGTGCTGGGATTACAGGCATAAGCCACCACGCCCAGCCCTCTCTTCTTTATATTAATTCAAAAAATATGTACTAGTACATATTTATTATAGAAAATAAGCACTGTGTTATATACAAAAAGGAAAAGAAAGATGAATGAAGTACAGGTTCTACCTCAAAGCATTTCCAACCTAGTGACTGGAATAAAATCAAATAACAAGTAACCTCAGTAAAATGATTGCTATGATCAATGGAATTAGCAAGATATAAACATGGTACTTGGGGGTGTTCAGAAGAGGAAGACTCATTTGAGAGAATAAAATCAACAACAGCTCTTTATCTGTAATGGTAGACTTCTGAGAACCTTTGCTGCAGGGCGGTACCCATGTTTTTCCTATGACTTGTTGCACAATGCTGCATGGGAATGAAAACACCACAATGTAAACTTGCCCATTTAAAATTCGTCAAATGTAACGTGTCACAAAAGAGAAAAGTTTAGACCAATCAGAGGACTGATCATTCATCCCGGAGATGTTTTGCAAGAATCAGAGGTGCTCATATGCCAGCATCACTTTGACCTGTGTTTCCAAATTAAAAATATGGATTTTCAGGATGCTTAAGCTGAATCATATGTATTTAGGATGATTTTTCTCTGAATCTTGATACCTCCTTTCTTTTCTATTTTTGCCTAATGCCTTCTTGCATATTCCTGAAATTGACTGTATTTTACTCTTATTTCTGTGTTCTAATAACCACTCAGCATTTGCAAAAATTGTTAAAAGCATTGTTAAAAGTTGCATGAGAACCTATAACATATGCTTTCCCCTTCCTTTGCTCATCAGCTTGGCTGGTTTTTGAATTGTATTTTCTATGAGTGTTGCTGAATGGTGACTCATTCAGTGAGATGAGCTACACAGTGAGCCGGCAGGACACGGTTTAGTGTCCTTTTCCCCCAGGACTCACGATGCCAGGTCAGATAATGCTGAAGCTACCAGGTCTGCAATGCAGCACCAGTTGTTCTGTTCATCCTCTCCTGATATGATTTCCAGACTCCCCTGACAGTCAAAGCACGTGCTTTATGTAATGTACTGGGGAGCAGTGAAGTGTGAGGGAATGAGAGGAACAGAAAAAGGCTTGACACACTGAAGCAGAAAGAGTCAGTTTATCTCAATAGCATGGAGGGGAAAAAAGAGGAGTGATAACTGCTAGGTACTCTCCAGTCTACTTACTAACCTCCCAACCACAATAAAATCAAACCCAATGCTAAACCGCAAGGCAGCATTTGGCATACAGTGGCAGATATCTTTCTCAGACATGTAGAAGTAATATAATCAAAGAATATATACGTGTGTATATATATATATTTCACACTTAAAAACACACTATTGCTTGATAAGAAATATATTCTCAAGATATTTGAGCAATTTATTTGTTCAAAACCATTAGATTTTTTATCTTATCTTTTTTTCTTTTTCTCTTTTGTGAGGAGAAAATACTTCAAAATATAACAAAGGACAGATAAAGGCCATGCATAATCCTAACCAAAACAAAGGCTTAGACAGTCCAAAAATGAATATAGAAGACTCACTTCCATTACTTATTACTTTCATCTGTTCGCTAAAAATAAAAAAGCATTTAAGAATTGTTTATAATTTTTATCTAAATAGAGGTTTTTTAATCTCAAAAAAATTGAAAAACGTTAAAAGAAAAATATGATGACAAACATGACAGCAAATTAGAGGAGAGAAAACTTAAGATCATGGAAAATACAGGATGAGAGAAAGGTCAAGTAAAAATTACAATGATAATTAAATTATATTTGCACTTAAAAACAAACTAGAAAGAATAATTTTCACAAATAGGTCTGAATTGTCATTGGCACAAATCTGTTGCATTAAGATTCAAATCAACAGAATAATTTTTAAAATGTCAGTGGACCAAAACATCTGAAAAAATACTTTTTTTTTTTTGTGCTTGTGATGTAGTTCTGACATTTAGCACAAAGCGAGACAAGAAACAAGACTGATTTCCACAGTGCATGGGAGGAATTTTCTTGAGGAACACACATAGAAGTATATGTTAACGCAATTAACCTCAGTTTTTAAATACCCTATTATATTGTGTTAGATAGAGCCTTGCTCTTCACAAGTTGAAGTGTTTGTAGGCAATTAAAATTCCAAGGAATAAAACCATACCTCAATTTGTTGAGTCATAGGGTTTAATGGAAACAAGTCTTGAGAAACCAAGTCTTCCTCATATTTCGATTCAGAATTACCATCTTAAGAAAATCTCATCCTACCTTAAGACTTGACTAAAGAGCAAAGACAGATTTTTATGGGACAAAGTACCTTATAACTGTACAATGAAACAAAACTTTACCTGACGTTGGTTTTTTCCTCTAATTTGTAAAATATCAAAAGCTCTGGCTGGCAATACCTGCTATATACAACCTCATATTGTATCAAGAATAAAAGACACAATTCTGTATTATAATATCCATATAAGCTAGCCCTAAATTAGGTTCAAATCCTATTCATCAACAAGCCAAGCCAAATATTATGATTGAAACTAATCCCCACAACCAGCTTCACCTAGAAGAGAGATCGCATAGGACAAAGCAAACGTGACAATACAAACCTCGTGGAACTGCCTTTTCTATCAATCCTTGTCTTTCTCACTCTTTCTAGCCCCAGATGCCTAACCTTTAGAAGGAAAACACTGAAAAGATCCCCATTTTCTGTCCTCATCCATCGGTGCCACCAGGCCCAGATGCTTTGCAGTGAGGCTGTGTGGTTTTCTGCAGATCCACCCTTGAATGCTAAATAACTGTTCTGCACACTCCTCTCTCTGCGGAGCTCAGGGAAATGGCAGCCAGAGCAATGAGTGGTTGGCATGGCAACTAGGAAAGGAAAATCTGCAACCTCTCGCATTGTTAGGCGAGCTTGTTTATTTGCTTGGGGGGTTGGTGGATGGCTTTAGTCATTTTGCAGGAGAAATGGCTCAGTGCTATTCTGCTCTGCATAAGTTAATATTATATTACATAGAATAGGCCATATTTTAAATGGGATGCTGACTCCTATTAGTAAATCGCGAAATCTAGAAATGGAGGCAGGGGAGAAAGAGAGAGGTGAGAAAAGGTAGGTTTGAATCTTCTGAGATTGAAAAGCAGAACAGAGAGAAAAGCTTTATTAAAGGCATATTCAACTTTTTGCATGTGAGAGCTGCCAAACTTTTCCTTCATGTGTTTTCAAACTTAATAATTGCAGCAACAATAAATGTATATAACTGAGTGTTGGTCACTTGGCTGCTGGAGTTATGTGGATGTGAAAGTGCAGGACCAGGCTTTAGACGACATAGCTCCCATGGTGAGTTCTCTGAAAAAGTGACAACGCAAAGCCTGGAAAAGCTTTTCCATTCCTGCCTCTTTGGCAGTGGGTAGGTCTGGATAGTATGCCTGGAAATGATGAGGAGACAAAGGAATCCTGGTAAATTGTGGGGAGTATAGTGAGGAATTGCCTTTTAATCTTTACATACATTTACCCAAGGAGATTGCTGATACTGGCTTTTGATGGTCACGTAGGCACTTTCTACTCCCTGACCAGCATTTGTTGTTGTTGTTGTTGTTGTTGTTTAGACGGAGTCTCGTTCTGTCACTCAGGCTGGAGTGCAGTGGTGCGATCTCAGCTCACTGCAAGCTCCGCCTCCCGTGTTCACACCATTCTTCTGCCTCAGCCTCTCGAGTAGCTGGGACGACTGGCGCCTGTCACCACGCCCAGCTAATTTTTTGTATTTTCAGTAGAGATGTGGTTTCACTGTGTTTGCCAGGATGGTCCCGATCTCCTGACCTCATGATCCGCCCACCTCGGCTCCCAATGTGCTGGGATTACAGGCGTGAGCCGCTGGGATTACAGGCGTGAGCCACCGCGCCTGGCCTGTGACCAGCATTTTTCTACTAGTGTTCACAGCACTGTACTTTAAGATAGTAAAAAATCACCAAAGCCTGACTTTAAATACTTTAAAAATGTTTTGGTATCAATAAATATCTCAAAATTGCCTCCCTTTTTTCTCTACTCAGATTGAAAACTAGGAATAAAGTTATGATATCATATCACTTAAAATTACATGAACGTGGCAGTTCTGGAATAGAAGAATTGTCTGCTTTGCCTGTAATTGATAACTGCTGCAACTAACTGCTGTCCTAAATGTGGCAGACAGGGATGATGGAAAGAGCACTGGTCTGTAGGGCAAGAGACTTGCATTCTGGCAGTAGTCATGTGATCTACTGTGAAAAGTCATCTCACGGGTGCCTTCCAGATTTCAATCATATCATCCACAACTGCGACAGAAAAGTAGCGGACTTCACCACTGTTTTCTAATAAAGAAAAAATCCTGACATTTGCAAAATTAATCCTGAGAGCAAGAAAAAAAATACACTCATCTAAAAAAGTCTTGAAAGCTTTCACAATGAGCAGCATATTTATAAAGCCAAGTAAATTATAAACGATAGAAAAAAATTCATACCACTTCTTGAGGGTGGGACAATTGAGAAGAGAGGAGCATGAAATTCCTGAACACTGTGTCACAATTCACCTCTCTCACTTTCCTACTGTGTAATACTGGGCAAGTTGCTCGGCCATTCTGTGCCTTAGTTGTCTTATTTGTAAAAAGAAGACACTAATGACAGATATCCTCATGGAAATTGCAAAAAGATAAAATGAGATAAAAGATATGATGGTGCTTTATAAACTGAAGAGCACTACTGCAGCTTGCAATTCTATATACATTTCTAAGCTATATATATTATATATATATATTTATATATTTCCATAATAGTTCTGTAAGCAATCCTTGAGGGATGAATAGAAATTAGAATTTTTTTTTCCTCCTTTACATGAAAAGTGAGCAACAGCAAAATTATTACTTTTTTAGAGCAAGGTCAGAAACAGAAGCACCACTTTGTTTGTATATCCCTGTTTTTGCTGCTAGAAAGTGCCATATTCCAAATGATTCTATAAACAGGCACAGTAAAGATAGGATTTGATATAATACTATTAAGGGAATACTAGATGAAGTGAAAACCGGTGTAACTACACTGTTAAGTCACATGCACAATGATTACATAAATCAATTGCTTTTCTCCCTTAAAATTTGAAAGGTCACTTTCCATTTTCTAAAATAATTTTCCAGTCAATATTTTACAAATTTTACAAATAATCCCTTTGCCCTCTTATAAGATCTTGATACAAGTTCTAATACGAGTTTGGGCCCCAACCCTGTAACTGAAACTTAAAGACAAGGTTCCTAGTTATCTTCAGAGCTGAAACTCTGTGGGGACCAAAATGCATTCCTCTTGCTTTCTTCAATAAAGATAACACAGAAAAGAATTATTACAAGCCATTACTCTTATTATTTACACTTTGGAAAGCAATTTTAAAATGATGCTTTAACTTAAATGTAAGACCTGAAGCTATAAAAATCATAGAAAAAAAGCCTAGGAAAAACTTTTCTGAACATTGGCCTAGGCAAAGAACTATAATGACTAACACCCCAAAAGTAAATGCAACAAAAACAAAAATAGACAAATGGGACTTAATTAAATTAAAAAGCTTCTGCACAGAAAAAGAAATAACCAATACAGTGAACAGACGACCTACAGAATGGGAGAAAATATTTGCAAACTGTGCATCCAACAAAGGACTAAGGAATTCAAACAACACAACATGAAAAAAAAATCCTCATTAAAAAGTGAGCAAAGGACATGAATAGACATTTCTCAAGAGAAGACACATACAAATGGCCAAATAGGTATATGAAAAAATGCTCAACATCACTAATCATCATGGAAAAGCAAATTAAAACCACAATGAGATATCAACTTACACCAGTTAGAATGGCTATTATTAAAAAGTCAAAAGACAACAGATGTTAACAATGATATAGAGAAAAGGGAACTCTTAAACAATGTTGATGGGAATGTTAAATTACTACAGCCTTTATGGAAAACGGTATGGAGATTTCTCAAAGAACTGAAAATAAAACTACCATTCCACCCAGCAATCTCACTACTGGGTAGCTACCCAATGGAAAATAAATCATTATATCAAAAAGACACCTGCACTCATATGTTTATTGCAGCACCACTCACAATAGCAAAGGTATGAAATCAACCTAAACATCCATCAGTGGATGACTGGATAAAGAAAATGTGGTGTAGATATACAATGGAATACTATGCAGCCATAAAAACAGAATAAAATCATATCCTTTGCAGCAACATGGATGGAACTGGAGACCATTATATTAAGTGAAATCACTCAGAAAGAGAAAATCAAATACCATACGTTCTCACTTATAAGTGAGAGTTAAATAATGAATACACATGGACATAAAGATGGAAATAACAGACACTGGAGACTCAAAAAGTGGGGAGAGTGGGAAAGAGTTGAGAGCTGAAAAATTACCTATTGAGTACAATGTTCACTATTCAGATGATGGGTCCACTCAAAGCCCAGACTTCACCCCTATGCAATATATTCATGTAACAAAAATGCACTTGTACCCCCAAATCCATGAAAATAAAAATTTAAAAAAACAAAGACAAAGATAAAAATTACACTTTAGACTTATTGTAACAACAGCTTTCCTAAGTGGCTAGATGATTAATAGTTTCTCATTTCTTTTTTTCATGCTTCTGTGGCATGGCTTCTAAAAAGGACACTTCAGTGGTAAGAAAAAATCTTAAAGAATGAAAAA
>NW_012123487.1:11184143-11241521 GCF_000951035.1 Colobus angolensis palliatus
CGGAGCGTGTCTTTCGGGGCGGCCGCCATGTTTGTCTTGTCTTGTGTTGTCTTGTGTGTTCATTCCTTTGTTTAGGAAACACGCGGACCCCAACAGTTTTCACCATTAATGTGAAGAGGACTTTCTTCTTTTTGAATTTATTCATTTATTCCTTCATTCACTCACTCACTCAACACACATTTATGGAATACTGAAGGTCTAATGCCAGGTGCTGCAAGATTCGATGGTGAAAAAAACCTTGACATATCATACTAACTCTTTTCTTCCTCACAACCAATATGCTATAACATGCCCTCATCCCCTCATGCTGCAATCCCTTCAAAATCCTCTTAGTAAGTGCTCCTGACACCCAAGTTGCACCCTCTTAAAGTTGTGTATACTCAGCTATAGAAAAATATTGCTTGATCAAGAGTGCTATGTCATCCATATTGATACCACCACTACCACCAACAATAATAAAAGTAACTAACAGTTATTGTCTCTTGAGCCATTCACTTTGCACACTTTACTATCTTATTTAATCCTCATTGTAACCATGAAACATGCAAATAATATTTTTATATTATTCTATTTTATATTATATTATTCAAATAATATTTTTATTTCATTCTCAACCACAATTTCATACTAAATTGAACATATGTGCACAGCTTCTCAAATCCTGGAATCAGGTTGGACACTATGACTCTCTTCTTCCATTTCACACGGATTTCTGCAGGGTACTTGCTTTTATCAGAACAACTGCTGAAAACCTATCTTTGCAAAGATATGATATCTTAAAGGAATATAGTGTAATGTAATGTTGAAACCGTAAACTATCTTGAGCTAATAGTTCATGCAGTGTTTGACAGATATTATCAGTGCTCCCCTTAAATATTTAAAATACCTTGTTGTATTCTTGTGAATTTGCTGCAGCACCCCAAGATGGTTTTGTGCACCATCTTTGGTCCAAAGCAGAAATAATCTGCTTTAAACTCTGTCTTTCTATACTGCTCATGTGGCACTTACATGTTATGCTTTGTATCCAAACACTCATATGCACAAGTCCCATGTCTGCTCCAAAATCATCTGATCCATGGAGTTCTGGGACCATGTCTTGCACATGCACTGGCACAGAAGCTAACACAACACCTTGCATATAGAAAATGCTCAACTGTAGTTTGTTGAGTGATAGGTTAAAAAATTACAGTATGTATTTATGTATTTTACATTTTTCTGCTCTAAAAAATATGCTTGTAATCAATCCATTGGATTTAGGTACAAGGTCATTCAAGAGAATTAAAAAAAAACTATTTGTAAAGTATTCTTTCAATGAGTTGAAATGCTGACAGTTTCTAGCAAAACATACATATACTCAGCCTGCAAAAATTCACGTGATAAAAATTAAATAGGGGAATGGGATTGAGAATGTAGCTAATGTCAAGTTAATTGCCATGATTTTTCTCTTCTTTTATTTCCTCTGACGGACTGGAATTTCAGTCCTAGCACTAGTGAAAGAGGATCAGTGCTGTGTATTAATTCACTTTCAGACTAAACTGACTTCAAAGCACAAAGCAAGCACTTGGTGAAAGCAGAGCCCTTAGTTACCTGCTGTTTCTCTGTCAGCTGAGGTCAGCTCTCCGTTGATCCCATTCTCTTTGGTATTTGAATAGGTGCCCTGTGACCCATGCTCTCCAAAGGCACCCTCTTCATCCTCCCTGTACGGGAATCCATTGGCGCTTCGGACAAGTCCTTCCCCTGCTCCGCCTTGATCCTTAATCTCAGGTGGATGTGAGTGTTCAGATGCCTCTGTTAGCTGTGCTGAGGTCCAGTGAGGCGCCTTTGCTTCGTCTTTCCGTTCATCTGCCATTCTTCAATGCCTTGCTATTTCTCCTGCAATTTGAAGAGGAAAAATAGTAGCTATTACTTTGGGGAAATCTTCTGATCTGATATTGGTTGTACCAAGATAGGAGAAGTTTGTAGCAAAAAAGTGGCTTTCTATAGTCAAAGAAAATACGTACAATAACCTATGTTTAATATCAAGAATGGGTCAATTAGTTCATCTTGAGTTTTACAGACCATTTCTGGAATATTAGTTCTTTTAAAATAAGATCACTGTCATTCTACACATATTCCTTTTTGTAAACAAACAAAAACCAAAGAACAATGAAAAAAACTAGTGTTTCGCATTTAGGTACACATCTTAATGAACTTTCATTTAATTACGGTCTTGAATGTTGACAGTATGGTACAGTCAAGGAATCCTTCAGCATAGGGAAAATCTGCAGTATGAGAAAACTGGCTAGAAAATGTGGAAGGAAGAATGACAGCAGGAATTCTATACCATGGAAAATTATCCCATGTACTTTCTTAAATCGTGACTTTCAGTGAGATCTAGAAAACATAATAATTAACACATTAGCCGTTTTGGTTTCAAGGGTGTTCAATTAAAGCCAAAGGTAGATATGCTTTTCTAGATATTGTGAATTAAAAGAAAGACAGCTTTAACTTAATTTTTTAATAAACTTTCCTGGACCCTATCTATAGACTAAGAGGAAATAACATTTTCTATTAATATAAATCTTACAGAGAGAAAGGAAATAAATATAGCATTAGGCCTACATCCTATCTTATGGCATTATTTCTTAGCTAAATCGAGTAAGATCTGAAAAAGTTAAAACCATTGACATATAACAGGAAGTTGTAAATTACAGCAAAGGATGAATGAGTTGTGGAGGAGGTGTTCTATGCATGTTAATTGGATGGAAGATACTGCATGACCTTCTCTTACAAGCTGATATTACCAAGTTTAGATATATAATTGAAAAGAGGTGATTCACCACTCAGTTTTGGAATGCTGTTGCCCACCATGTAGCCTTATTGATAACTTATCATCTCCACAGTAAGGATGACAATACAGACACTACTGTCTTTGGTGGAAACTAAGAACATCTTCCTTTTTTCAAAAAAGTATCTCAAGCAAAGACCTCCAAACAAGTAAGCAAAAGTTATATTAAGACAAATCCACTTCTTACTACCAAGCTCTGTTTGGAGAAAGTATAAATAAAGTAAGTTTTCACATCAGATTACTAACAAGCATTTGTCTGGGGGTTTTTTAACTGAATTTTGTTGCTATCCTCCGCTCTCTCTATTTTCTCTTCACAGCAGGAAGAGCTAGATGAATTAATTCATTTAAGCCAATTTGACTACAGCACCATATCTCTCCCAAAACTGATTCCCAAAACAGCTCTATTTATCTTCCCTAAGAACATATTTAAATAGGATGTAAAAATTTACCTTTTAAAATATTGATTTGAAGGGCTTATGAGTAAATCAGGGAGTATTGCTACCTCACTATGTGTAAAGAATTGTGTGCACAGGAGAGTTTTCTCATCTATTAAATGAGAACAATGCTTAGTTTATTGGTTTGTTACCAAGTTTAAGCAGAATAAAATAAAGGGCTCAACACGGTTCCTGGCATGCTCAATAAACAGTAGTTATTACATTTGTTATTGTTTATTAATTATATCATTAATCATTACATATACAACATTGGGAATAGGAGCCTGCAAACTTGGTGAGTACAATAATGAGAGTTACTTGCAAATCTGTTCCCAGATATTGTGTAGGAATGAATGGATATCCTAAGACAGTCATGGCAAATGTACCACACATGGTAGCCTAATGAGAAGAGAGTACTCTCGGAATCAACCTCTCCCTGTGCACATTGAAAAATTAGCTACATCTTTTTATAAAAACCATTCTGCAGTGTTCTACACTCCATTCTGCCATTTTCTTCTGGTCACATATCAAAAGATCTAATTGGGTAGCCTAAGCATTGTGTTTCCACGGAGTTGTGGCATCTTCATGTATGTAAAGGACTGAGGAAATCAGAATAACCAGAATAGAATGGTCTTTCTAGAGCTTACATTTCAAGTTGAAATGGTATATGAATTAATTTCTGGTCTTTTTAACATATGTAACATTCTTCAATTGTTTTTAGGTAGACTTAACGCTTACATGTTTTAATACTGTTGAGTAAAACAAGTAAATTGCCTCATTTTGATTAAAAGGTTTTGGTACCATGAATTATGAATTTTATAAGTGATATGGTTTGGATCTGTGTTCTCACCCAAATTTCATACTGAAATGTAATTGCCAGTGTAGGAGGTGGGGCCTGGTAGTAGGTGACTGGATCATGGAGTGGTTTTCTCATGTATGGTTTACACCATCCACCTTGGTACTGTCCTCATGATAGTGAGCTCTCAAGATATCTGGTTGTTTAAAAGTGTGTGGCACCTCCCCCTCACTCTCTCTTACTCCTGCTCTGGTCATGTGAGGTGCTTGCTCCCCACTTGCCTTCCACCATGACTGTAAGTTTTCTGAGACCTCCCTGAAGCTGAGCAGATGCCAGCATCATGCTTCTCGTACAACCTGTGCAACCATGAGGCAATTAAACCTCTTTTCTTTATAAATTACTCAGTCTCAGGTATTTCTTTATAGCAATGTGAGAATGGACTAATACAATAAGTAACCAAATGTTTTTATTCATTCTAGTAAAGAAATAGAATCGATAGAAGAGAGAGAGAAGCAAGTAAAAAATAGGAAGAAACAACAACAAAATTAACAAAAAGAATGAAGAAAGAACAAAAGGAAGCATCCAGCTCAGTATGAAACATGGGTACTGTGGCAAAACAATTTTGGGACAGATATATTCCAATTTTCAATTACTTAATAGAAACTTCTTTATCTAACATGATAATTAATGTAGACTCTTGGAAACTCATTTTGTAGCTGATGGGTAGGTCTTTTAGTCATCACTGCTGTTATTTATCAGATTTCTAGAGTATTGACTGGAACATCAATAATTCAATTTCTACTGCATTAGGATTTTCTTATATTTAAATGTATCTGCTTTTAGCATTTTCCAGGCCTAAGATTGTAATGCTCTATGTTTTATAATTCTAGAATCTTACTTGAGTATGTGTCTAGATACTTAAATGAATTCCTCTTTTTCTGTGTGTAAGAAAAAATCTGGACTTGTCCATAGGCAGCCCAAAAGTCTGCCTCCAAATCTGTAACACTACTGTTGAAACATTATCTTTTGTGATGTGATTGCCTCTTCCAAAAAATATGCATAATAAATTAATTTATATTGGAAGTTAGAAATAAGATAACCTATATTTTGCTTATTTCTTTAATTTGCTTTACTTTAATTTAATTTAATTTTTCGAGACAGGGTCTTACTCTTTTGCCCAGGCTTCAGTGCAATGGTGCAATCACACTCACTGCAGCCTCAACCTCCCAGGCTCAAGTGATCCTCCCACATCAGCCTCTCAAGCAACCTCTTAAATAGCTGGGACTACAGGTATGTGCCACATGCCCAACTAATTTTTGTATTTTTTAGAGAGTCAGGGTTTTGCCATAATGTCCAGGCCTGTCTTGAACTCCTAAGCTCAAGCAATCCATCCACCTTGGACTCCCAAAGCGCTGGGATTATAGGCATAAGCCACCACGCCCAGCTTATTTTGCTTATTTCTGATAATTAGACTAATAGGAAATACATCTGTTCCTTTATTTTATTTTATTCCCAAGAATTTTAATGCTTAATGCAGTATTTACCTTATTCTAAGTCCTGAGCACTATGTTCTGTTCCTTATTTTATTTATAATTTTGAAAGTTATCAAATCTTTTCTGAAATCCTGCAGATATATCATAAATACATAACTGTACATATTGCTTTTTAACATTTTACTTTAGAGCATAGTTCTTACAATAAAATTATATAATATTATTTAGCATAAAATAGCTTATTTTTATGTAAAGCAAATGAAGTACAAAATAGGCAACAATATTTTTCACACAAAATGTCTCAAAAAACTTTAATATTTTAGACTTTTCAGATAGGTTACAGGTTAACAAACTGTAGAAGAAAAATCTGATTTGTTGGAATAAATTATTTAGCTTTTTAAAAAAGTATTTCTCGTTTGTTCTTCCTTGGAATACCCTTTTAATTATCATTCAAGCAAATGTTGCTAATAAGTGAGTAATAACTTTAAAATGATAAATGACTTATTATATTGGAGATACCCAAATAACATATTTTGGTTGGTTATCTAAGTGTTATAAAACTGCATGTACAAATTAAAACTTAACGCATTTAACAGCTGGCTTAAAAAGAGAAGCATTTTCTTTTTTTTTCTTTTTTTTTTTTTGAGGCGGAGTCTTGCTCTGTCGCCCGAGCTGGAGTGCAGTGGCCGGATCTCAGCTCACTGCAAGATCTCAGCTCACTGCAAGCTCCGCCTCCCGGGTTTACGCCATTCTCCTGCCTCAGCCTCCCGAGTAGCTGGGACTACAGGCGCCCGCCACCTCGCCCGGCTAGTTTTTTGTATTTTTTTAGTAGAGACGGGGTTTCACCATGTTAGCCAGGATGGTCTCAATCTCCTGACCTCGTGATCTGCCCGTCTCGGCCTCCCAAAGTGCTGGGATTACAGGCTTGAGCCACCGCGCCTGGCCGAGAAGCATTTTCACCTGGACCTCCATCTATTATTGCATTGCCTGAATATTGCACATGGAAAAAAATAATTTGATATACTCTGATGTTTCCTGCATTTTGTTTTTTAGAGCAAGCAGCGAATAGATATACTTATTTAAGTGTACCACAAAGTAGTTCCTGAGCACATATGCCCTGAGGGCTTGCAGACACAAGAAAATAAGGTACAGCTGTCACATTTCCCAGACTAAAGGAAAGAAATAAGAAGTAAGCAGAAATGCCCAGAAGAAAATGTCCCTGACAACTCTGCCGTCAGTCTGAGCTATTGATGAATTTTGAATTTATTTTCTCTGGATAACTCCAGGACGAAGGATGCAAATCAGAAATACATTTTACTAAAAAAGAAACCATTTTCTCATTTTCTACCCACTTAAAAATTTGGAGTTTTCCATACCTTTTCTTCAAAGTCTAAAAGGGGTTATGTGAAAGTATGGTGTGCATAACCAAACCATGATAGCAATATAAAAAACTATCAGAACAGCCTTTGGTCATACATTGGCTTTCATTTTCATTTTCTTTTTCTTTTTTTGAGACAGGGTCCCACATCATTGCCCAGGCTGGAGTGCAGTGGCTCCATCTCAGCTCACTGCAACCTCCACCTCTCAGCTTTCAAATATGTATTCAATGTTGAAGGAATATTTATTAATCAATTACCTACCTCAGGGTAAACACAAAAAGGTTCTGCCTGCTGTGGATGTTTGGCCAACACTATATAGCAAATTAGATAAGAGGGGAATAGTTTTGAATCTAATTTTGAGGGCTGTCATGGTAGAAGTATGGAATTCAAGTTCTAACTTCGTTTCATATGCTCCGGTGCATGTGAAAAATAACACCAAGTAAAACAAACTACTGGAAACAAATAGGGTCTAGTAAAAATATTTCTAAATCTGTATAAATGGGGTGATATATAGAGGTCTAGTAATCATAATAGCAACCACATGATATATAGGTTTAGAAATATTTTTAAGATAAACTATTTCAATCCATCTGAGAAAAGGTTTTAAAATCATAAAACTGAAGCGATCTTTGGTGATCATCCATTCCAATGTGTCTTACAGTGTTTTCAATCAATTAGCTCCAACGCAGGTTTAACAAATTAGAATTTCTCAATGTGGGACTTGCAAATTGATATTTTAACATGCTCAATAGGGTGACTCTGATACACTGACGTTTGAAGACTAGTGCTTTCAGCCAAGCTTGCTGCATAGGACCTCAGAAAAAAAATGAGGAGTGATAAAAATACACACATGGAACATCCCTATAGACCAACTGAAGTGAAGGGTTAAGGCAATTATGTTGATAGATCACATGACTATTCTCATGAATAGAAGTTGGGTCTTTCACTTCCTTTGTCCAGAGCATTTATGATGAGTTGATGGAGTTAAATCACAAGATAGACTGCTTGTATTCTAGCTTACCAGGAATAAGGCAGTGCTCTGTTGTGCCTAATCCTACTTGTAATATCTTCCAAGAATGTTTAAAATTACCAGTTGTCCATGGTTTAAAAAAAATCTACTTCACATTATGAAAACAATGGGCAGTCCCTGGCATTTTCAAACTGTCTTTCGAACATTTATTTTAGACACTCCTTGGCATTCGTTAATGGTTTGTGATAGAAGTACACTTGCTTAAAATATCTCAAATTGAGTTACAATTTTCTTTACCTGTTAGATCATTTTGGAGGTGGATGTGGGGTAACAAGCAGGGTGAAAATGTGTGGTAGATAACTCTGAATTTGTAAAGCTCTCAAAGACGTAATTGAATTATTTAGTATCTAGATCATTGAGACATGTGTGCTGAAAATATCATTAAGTAGAATAGAACTTTCCCTCCTGGGATTCCCACATAATCACAAACCTCACTGGTTTTCTTTGGATTACAATATTAGAAAGATCACAAAGCACAGGAATTGTCACTGATGACAGTTATTACCAGGCAGCACTAACTACTCTCAAAAATTGGCAAAAAGAGAAACAATAAACTCTTGCAAAATCTAAAGGAAAAATACACTACCTGTCTGATAGGCATGTCTCCGTTTTAATAATGTGCTTGCCACAGAGAGTTCTAGAATGTTTTCTATAATGTGTTCTGACCTATCATCATGTAATGTGCCAGTTCAATCAGAAACATTGGCCTTATAATTTTGTGCGGCTCCATATCCACAGATGAACAAAAGGCTGAAATGACCAGTTGTGTAATATAATTAAGCATACAAATAGTTTCTCTTTTCCACGTAGGCTCAATTATGCTTTGTACTATTACTATGTATATCAGTATCACAAAACAGAAACTTTTGTTTTGGTCCTTAATGGTATTAGAAGTTTATGCAGAATCCATATTTTGCTTATAAATGCTGAGAAGTTCTAAGCTTAAACATCTGTTAATAAGACAGAGTCTTATTAATGTTATAGAGAATGTTATATGTTATATGTTTAATGTTATAGAGAATATAGGGCTGCCTGCAACTCTATATTCTCCCTCTTTGTCTTCTAAGAAAAACAGAGGAAAAGGTTCTTGACAACATGAAATAGATATGCTGAAAATCCAGATATTTCTTTCATATCTTCCCTGCTTTATTTCAGGCTGATTGTAAAATACCTATAAGGATGACTCATCATTCTTCATCACATACCCATGAGTAATAAACAATTAGAAAGAAGAGAGCTGGTGGGTGCATAACACGTAATTTCAAATGATGATAGACACAGATAACATTAGGTTATTGCTAGAAATAGATAAGATAATACAAATAAATTCAGACAAGTTGGAAGGGCTTAAGAAATGGTACCTATTACTTGTTATTATTTTGTGTTTTCTTCTTTTTCTTTTTCTTTTTTCACAGACAGGGTCTCACACTGTCACTGAGGCTGGAATGCAGAGACACAGTCATAGCTCACTCTAGTCTCGAGCAAGCCTCAGTCTCATGAGTAGCTAAGACTATAAGTGCACATCACTATACCCAGCTAATCCCCCTGACCCACCACCAAGAGAGGGGTCTTCTTATGTTGCCTGGGATCCTGGCCTCAAGCAATTCCTCTGCCTCAGCCTTCCAAAACACTGGGATTACAGGCATGAGCCACTGTGCCCAGCCCATTTTATGGTTTTTATTTGGACATTTTCAGCAATAGGATTCAGTATATGGTTTGACCCACACTGAAAAACTAAGAACAGATACAGTAAATTATTTAATGAAATTAGACACTTCCAGAGAGATCTGGAAGGAGAAGTCAAATCCCAGCATCCGTTAGATGCTAAAGGGTTAGAGCTAAAGAGAGAATCCAGTCCAGATAACAACACTGACTTTATAAACCTGTCCGATTGATAACAACCTACCATATGAAACTGTGCAATTGTCTTTATGTGACCATGGAATACAACTTATGCTTCACAGCTGTATACTATTTCTGAGCCTGTTTTTTATTATATAGAAAGACTAATAAATAGCTCCTGTATGTATTAGATAAAAATAATATTTAAAATGCTTTAGAGCTTTAGTCTCTACCAGTAATTTTTTTTTCTTTTTTTTAAGTCCCCCAACCCCTACCAGTGATACTTAATTTAGGACTTGCATTTAGGTACCAGAGATATTGTGGAATAAGTAACAGATTTTCAATCAGAAAATTAGGGGTGAATCCTGGGTCTACTGCTTACTAGATATGTAAACTTGGACATGGTGCTAAACCAGAGTGTTAGTTTCATAAGTACGTAACTAACTATAGAGCCACTGAACAAATAAATTTTGACCCCTACATTAGAATTTTTCTTTATAAGGAGAAAAAATTCAAATCATTATATTTTAATAAAAATTTTTATTAAATAAGCATACATTTAAATATAAGGATAAAAAGCTTAAGAGGAAAATTATAATTTGGAATTGGATAATGTATTTTGTTTTAAACATTTTTCAGTGTGGAATCTGATTCAAGACCTGTCAGAGTTGGTCCAGGTTCACTTAACAAAATACCGTAAAAGTAAATCTTCTTTGTTCACAACTGCAAAGAATATTCACTAGAATTGCAGACATTACAAATCAGAATTTAGGCTGTAAGTATTTGCACCACCACAGAGTGAAGATCCTTGGGTTTGAGATACCTGAGAGCCATATTATAAAGAAGCCACTGGCTGGGATTGATAACAATCTAAAAATAATAATCAATACTTGAGGACTAGATGCTTTAGAGATTTCCTTGTATTGTAACAGGGCCATGATCCAGGTAAACTTGGAGGCCATGTTACACATCATGGAAGAAGATGCTAGAATTAAAATTAAGAAACAAACAAAACTCTAAAAGTTGGAGAAGAAATGGCAGTCATGAAAAGACAAAATAAAAGAATAGAGAATTGAAACTGGAGAATGTATTAGAACATAAATTCAAAAATTAGATGCTTGATAGTTTTCTACGAGTGGGATTGGCTTTTTGGCTACTTAAGACAGTGGAAGGATAAAGTTCTGGGGAATTACAAGCAAGATACCATTTGTTGTGTGCCCTTCTTTTTATGGGATCTGCTCAGTCCCTTTATCTTCTGATGAACAATTCTTCCTTCACAAATGCAAGCCATCTGACTAAAGCTCTGTCTCTAATGTGTTCAAATTAAATCACATTCTAAATATAAGTGTAAACGGATTTCAGTATAATTAGTCATAGTATTTTTTTTTTGCATTTCTTTGAACCTTATTGCACTCCTTATCAGTGAACATGTTCAAGCAAAACCTGACCATCCTGTTATGAATATTATACAATCAATTCTGGTTTTGACTGATGGGAGGCTGGAATGTGTGACTACTAAGATGTTGTCTAACTCTAAGATCACAAATTTTAATGCATGAAGCAATTAATTATTTTTAACTGTATTTAAAAAATTAATGGACAGGTTTCTATGTATCAAGTAGTAGGAATACACTGGGAATACTAGAAAAAAACATACAGCCCTCGTGTTGAAGGAGGTCACAGACAAACCAACAGCAATAATACAGTGTGGTACATGTTGTGATGGTGATAAGGATGGGAAGTTATGGAGGTACATCAACACCTCCTGCCACACTAGGAAGTCAATCAACACTGCTTGGAGGAGGGTTTAAAGGACAAGTAGGAGGTAGTCAAAGAAAGGACAAGAAACTTTTTAGGGAAAAAGAGCCTAGATGACCAACTCCTACATTTTTGTTTTTGTTGTTTGTTTTTGAGACTTGGATTAGGCAACACCTTCTAGAAAAATACCAAAATGAGCATCTTCTGGCATCTCCATAACTCCAGCCCTCACTCTGGATCAGAGGTCCTCTCTACTCTATGTCTCCTTCACCAGGCTGTGAACTCCTGGAGGAAGGGCTGTGTTTAATTCATCTCTGACCTCCAGCACCTAGTACAGTGTGTGGCACAGAGTAGGCTCCACAAACAAATGCTTGCTAAATAAATGAACAACAATAACAACAACAACAAAAAACTCATGTAAAGTACAAAATTGTTCACTATGGAACAGAAGTGAAGTGGGACACGTGGAAATGAGGCCGATGGTCAGGCAATGGCAGAATTGTAAAGGAATGTGGTGAGCCACGCCTGGACTCTGTCCTGAAGGCCATGGGATGCCCACGAAAGATGGAGAGAAGAAAATGGCACACTCAAGCTTAGTTTTTAGGATGATTGATCCAGAAGTGGTATGGAAAGTAAATTGAAGAAGACATGACTAAAGACAGAAACATTTCTCAGAGAGAGTTGTTTGAAAGGAATTGGACCTGAGCTATGGCAGTGTGAGTGGGACTGAAACAAGGGGCTAGATTCTAAGTTCAAAAAAATTAATTAATTAAAACAAAACCTAATCCTCAAATTAATACAGTCTAATAAACTTAACAGACTATTTCATGAATTAAAGTTACAGTATTTATCTATCATCTATCTACATGTATCTGTTTTGAAAAGAATGATAAAATATCATGTTTTATACAATTTTGATGGGTATTGACATTATTATGTTTTGAATTCAGTTTGTGGTCCAGTCACACATGACATTCTGAAGAGTTCCTTTTCATTAAAATTTGTGCTAATGCCAGGCATGGTGGCTCATGCCTGTAATCTCAGCACTTTGGGAGGCTGAGGTGGGAGGATTGCTTAAGCAACAGAGAACCTAAACGACCAAAGCACTGGGCCTGATATAAAGGTGGTATTCAATAAATAATTATTGAATTATGTAATAGAAAGCAAAATAAATTGATAGATTGATAATGAACTATAATGAGCATGTATCAGGCCTTCATTTAATTTTAAGATCATTATCAATCCATCAATTAATTTATATTGGTTTCTAGTATCTTATTCAGTGATCATTTATTGAATACCAGGTTTATATCAGGAATGCTGTTAAGCATTAGGAAGATGATGATGATTAAGATATAGACTCTGACAATAAGCTGCTTACACTGTATTCAGAAAGGCAGATGTGTTTGAAAAAACATACATTATAACCCAGTAAATGGAATAACAGAGGATAAAATAGGTACTACATGAATAAAAACCTTCTGAGTCATACATATTTAAAAAGAAAAATGGATGGATGCAAAACATTTGTATTATATGCATTTTAAAGTATACTAACCTACTACATCTGTGCAGCATCAACAATCTAGTTAATTATGTTAAACACTCACTTTTTTCCAGAGAAAGGTAAGTATTAGTCATATATAAGTAAGGTATGAGTCACATAAAGCAGAGTAATTTCTTTTCTTTTTTTTCTTTTTTTGGGGGAACTGGGGCAGGCTGCTTGTGTTGTGCTGTGCCCACAAGTACTGCAGCTGTAATTGTGATTCAGAGGAATTCTAAGTTGAAAGTAGCCTTATTCACAACATCAGTTGAGTTGGGCCAAAAGGAAACATACAGAGAATCCTTGTCATTTGAAATTCCCTTGCAACTCAAGTTTGATCCAACTAGATCAGCCTTCATACAAGATTTGACTTCTCTCTTTGAGTAGATTTATCTTAGTGTGCCCCAGAGTGAATTCTAGAAATCAGGTTAATTTCCATGGCATGCTACTTGTATTCTGTCAAACTTCTGGAGGGGTATGATGGAACATACATTTGCTAAATCCTCTAGGCCTGAAATGTATACAATTCATTTACATTTATGAGATGTTAAAAAATGGAGCTAGAAAAAATATTCAAGGACTTAAATTGCCAAAATAATTATTTTTTCTGCAAAAATTGATTGCATATATTCCAATATATTTTCAATCTTATTTGGAAAAGTCTTAATAGATGTGGCAATATTATGTGGTGGGCCTGTAGAAAAATACTTAGCTATAAAAATAGACCCATCATATGCAAGTTAGGCAAATAGGACCCAGCCAAGAGTGAATTAAAAAAAATATTTAGAACACAAAAAAGATTAAGTTAATATTAAAATAAAACAAATTTTAGAAAAACCACAAAAACTTTAAGGAGACATATTAATTTTTCAATACACTCATGTGGCATTTACTTTTTTATTAAACCTAACATATGTTTAACATTCCATCATAACCATCACAATAATAAAGGATAGCAATTTTATATTTTAATAATAGTAGTAAGTGAGGAGAGAAAGGGACCAGTGAGGCTGATGGTTAGATTAGAAGTATTACTGGTAACAGCATCCCTAAAAGGACCACTGTGGACTGATCACTGCCATCTTTTCTTTTCTTTTCCTATCTTATCTCATCTCATATCATCTTATCATATCTTATCTTATCTCATCCCACCTTATCTTATCTTATCTTGTCTCATCAAGACAGGGTCTCAGTCTGTTGCCCAGGCTGGAGTGTAGTGATGTGATCTTGGCTGACTGCAACCTCTGACTCCTAGATTCAAATGATACTCGTTCTTCAGTCTCCTGAGTAGCTGGTAATACAGGTACCCGCCATCATGCCCAGTTAATTTTTGTATTTTTAATAGAGATAGGGTTTCACCATATTGTCCAGGGTGGTCTCGAATTCCTGACCTCAAGTGATCCGCCCTCCTTGGCTTCCCAAAGTGCTGGGATTAGAGGCAAGAGCCACCACACCCAGCCAGAACTGCTCCTTTTTCTGGGATTCCAGATGAGCTGAGAAAAGCAGAATATAGCAGCAGTACACTCACTTGCAGAGCACACTATTTAGGTAAGTTCTGAGCTTTCATTTGGTATTCTGTGATTTTTAGATTTTTAATGTACAATTCCAAAAATTCACCTGACGAAGCTCTGCAGGATCCTATACAAGCTGGTGAGTCTTTGTAGGCTCTTAAGCATGGTAGATCCTGGATGCCAGAAACAATATTTGCAGGATAGGCTTGTCATTACTTAAACTATCGTGGAGAAAATGAAGTTACAAGGTTTTTCTGTGTGTTTTCCATGTACGAATATTTTGAACTATGTAATACAGTTACACAGCTCTGCCATGAGAAAATCACATTAAAAATATACATTGGTATGTTACTTCCCTATAGTACTTCAATGAAGAATTTCCCTGTCCTCATGTTTCAGTCAAATCTTACAGTGTATATTTAAATAATCCATAGATGTATGTGTATGGATATTATATATCAGTGTGCATACGCAATGTATTATCTTATGCCGCTATATTTTCAATTCTGTTACTTACAAGTGTATGTGTGTGTGTGTTTATATATATATAACATTATCTTGTACTATAATTTTCAATTCCCCTTGCTTTTAAAATAAAGTTCTCTCTTGAATTCTCACACTCCAAAAACAGGACTCACTCCAATTGTCAGCACATGCCAAAAAGGAACACACAAGCTCAAAACAAGAAGTCTTACACACTGCTTCCCAGTAGGAAGAACTTTCTAGTGCCACAGCAGTCTGTCTGTGTTAGAAAAAGGTCTTTTTTTATTGTGTTGGCCCTTTGCTTTTTGTTCAGGATTGATTACTACTGGATCTTTCCTAGAGCTCTGTTCACAATGGTTGTAAATGACTCAAGCTTTGGCACACCCTCACTGAAGTATTTGCTCTAGTGAATTCTAAATTTCTCTGACAGAGACTACAACTGTCTCAGAATCAAGCTGCCTTCTGTAGTAATTACTGAGCACATGGTACAACTGGAGTCCTTGACATTCATTAGCAAAGTGCAGAGGGTGGGTGATAAAAGAAAAGACTAAAAATCTCAAGAAATGACTAGGTTTAAGTAAATTATCATACCTCTTAGGAAGAAAGATTTGACAAAGACACTCACAAGGAATCAGCCTCCGAGTTCAGCCACATTGGGGTCTTGTTGGCTACTTAATCTCACATAGACGAAAACGTCAAACTGTCTTTGCTTACATGCTTGTAGGAAAAGCCAGTTTTCTACCCTTTGGAATGCCCTCTGATGTCATGAGAATTCTATTAAATGGTCACCTACCCTCAAAGAGAAAATGAGTTTTAACTTTCAGGGAAAAACCAGTGATCACACACTTACTGCAATGCAGTATTTTCGCTAACACCCAAGCATTCTGCTGTCACAGGAAACAGAAACTCAATTATAGAATTATTTAGCAGATAAATTGATTTTGTAGAATATTAATCCAACAGAACAGCTTTCATGCAACACTGCAACACACTATATTCCTTTCATATAAACCAGGTACACTGCTACCCTCCACGTAAATAGTAATGTTTATAAATGTCCAAATAAACAGTATGGATGGAGCAAATACAAAATATCATGTCAGGACTACATATGGTAATTTGTAAGTTCATCAAAACATCACAAATTTTTAAACATTTTTGCAAAAGTATCAACTCGGGGTTTTTTTTCTATTATACTTTTACTCCTTACTTTTCCTTAAGAGGGCATAAATCCTTCTTCAGTACAAAAATGAGTTTTCAATTGGCCATGCCAATTTGTCTTTTTATGATAAATTTTAGAAACTCATTAAAGTACAAATATTTATTTTATTCCACAATGAGGCTTTCTACATTAATTAATCAATTGAGTCCTTTAATAAGAAGTTACTGAAGAAATCAAGAATGGCAATAGACACTATGGTTTTGAAGTCATTATAATTTTGGAAACAATGATTATTTCTCTAAGGAGAGTTATGTAAAATATCTGATTTATTATTTTCTTTTTCTTTTAGAGTCAGAGGTCTTGCTGTGCCACCCAGGCTGGAGTGTAGTCGCATGATCATAGCTCTCTCAAGCTTCTTCCAACTCCTGGGCTCAAGCAATCCTCCCATCTCAGCCTCCCAAGTAGCCAGGACTACAGGCAGGTGCAACCATTCCTAGCTAATTTTTATTTTTACTTTTTGTGAGATGAAATGAGGCCTCGCTATGTTGCCTAAGCAAAATGCTTGCTTTTTCTATTATTGTAAGAATTAAGTTCGATAAACTGGTGTATCTAATACATTTACTATTTTAACATGATATTGAAGTTACAATCCACACTCTTATCTCTATGGTATAACTGACATCTATTTTTGCCACAGCTTGAGCTATTTTATCTGAGCATTCAAATATATTAATTTGTAGACAGATTTTCCCGTGGTATAACAGAGACTGTTAACCATTTACCAAAACCTTTTTTCCCTTTTCTTTGAGCATATAGCTAGAGTACATTTCTTAACTTCCCTTGCAAGTAGGTGTGTTCAAACGACTGAGTTCAAACCAATGGCAGATGAACAGAAAGAAGTGCTGCGTACACTTCCAAGATCACCTCATGCACAACTGCCTTTTGCTCCTCCTTGGTCTTTTCCCTTCCACTCACTGGATGAAGAAAATGACAAAGCAAAGCCACAAATGGAAGAAGCCTGGACCCTGGCTGACTACGAAGAGGACAAACAACGTTTCAACTGGAACACCCAGCCTGGACTGTTGGGTGAGCAAGAAACAAAGTTAGAATGCATTTCTAGATCTGTTTGTTATAGCAATAAGCTAATCCTAGCTAGGACACTTGGTTTGAAGAAAAGCATAATGAGATTTTCCAAAAAATAGATGAGACTAATACAAGTAGCAGGATTAAATGAAACATTTAAGTCACTGTCCCCAATTTATTGCCTGCACAGCAAATCCTGACAGCACCTAGAACACCCTGTGGGAGGTGGAGTGGGAGAAGTGAGAGAGCAGACTTGAGGCAAGAATTTCCTGCAGCTCTTCCTGAATTTCTCTCTTCATGCCCTTCTCTGGTGTGGCTGGAGCAAAGATGGCCCAGCTTCTGGGTTGGTCCTTTTGTAACATCTGCTTTCTGGCCAACGTGGGGACAGAACGTGCAAACACATTCAGGGAATCTTAGGACAGCTTGATGTTTGCCAAAGGCAAAGTGAAAGCCCTCCTTTTCCTGAGATGGTAAAAGACAGAAGCCCTGCAAAGGGTCTACGTCTTGTCTCCCTAGGTGCTCTTCATTTGCCCTCATCGTGGTCACCTTTCTTTAGAGGAATGGGTGGCCCTCATTTTGTTAATTTATTTGCTCTTTAACATATCCTTTCCCGCCTCCTCCAAAACTTTGTCAAATATCCCCTCATAGTCTCGCAAAACCAGTTCATTCTTCCTCCTTTTCCTTTTTTTTTCCACCCATAAAACCGGGATCTTTATTTTCTAGTGTTGCTGAGAAAATTTTATGAGATGACATAAGCAAAGAACCTACCAGGGTCTGATTACATGGTTGGCTTTCTATTAATTCTTTTTTTTTTTTTTAATTTTTAAATTTTTTATTTCTTTAATTTTATTTTTAAATTTTTTATTATACTTTAAGGTCTAGGGTACATGTGCACAACGTCTTCCTCCTTTTCTTGCTTTCTGACTACAAACCTAGTCTTTTTTCCTACCCAAAACAAAGCCCCCTCCCCTACTACATGAAAGGATGATAAACAGTAACCATCACCATAAAATCTATTTTGTAAATCTGCTATCTCAAGGCTACAGCTCATTTCTTTTCACCTCTTTAATCCATTTGTTTATCACCTACTCATTCTTTTAATCATAACTTAGTAACAACTATTAACAACAATTTATTAAATATTGTTTTGTTTAAAATCTAATAACATGGTTTTGGAAGCAGTGAAACTTTTGCCTTTGAGACTTCACCAAGTGGATAGGAATAATGACATGCCAAGATGATTTTTCTATAGCGCAGATACATTTAAAAGGCTACAGATGCCCCTCATTGCCAAAAGGCACAATTAATACCACTTTTTTAGGACCAGAGAAAAAGCTTCATAGAAGGAATGCCATTTGAATTGAACAGACATAGGTTTTTGTGAGGCAGACCAGGGGCACACAGGTATTTAGACAGGAGTAACAGAAATAACAAAGGTGATTGTAACATGAGAGAAACGTGGCATACAAAAACAAATAATTAAATTGAGGAAGCAACAAGTCACCTGCTGAGGTTAGAATGAAGAAAAGGCAATTGAGTAGAAAGGAAAGACTGGAGATTGTCCAGAAACAGATGCTTTGACCCCTGTTCTAAATGGCACTTAATATGTTTGGAGCTTTAGACTGTAGAAAAATTTGAAGTAGGAAAAATAAATGATCCAATATACACTGAAAATTACACAGTGACAGCATAGAGGAGAGTCAGTTTATAAAGGGGTCAGGAAGAGGGAAACTAATCAAAGGCCATTGAAAGGTTCTGGTAGATGCACTGAGAGAGTAAGAGTGAGGAAGAGGATGGCTCAGGTTTCTGAGATATTTCAGAATTTGATGCCTGGCCAAATTTAGGAATTAAAACAAGAGAATAAACAATAGATTCTTGGATTCCTAATTGGACATCTTGATGGATAGCAATGGAGGTACATTAAAACTTTGGGTGCCAGGAAGAACACAGAGGGACATGTGAGTTTGTGATGCCTGACGACTGCATATCTGGATGGGCATGGCCAGAGCATCGTTGAATGTTTGTGTTTGGTGGTCCGAGGGATGGAGTTGAAGATAGAGACTTTGTAGTTACTGTTGTTTTCCTGTCTCTTAATAGTCACTGAGAACCTACTAAGCATGAAGTATGACACCTTTTTGTTGTTCGTTCTTTCTTCTCCTTGACTTAACTGTCATTTCCTGTAATAACAACCTTGATTCTAACATGACATGATTCCTTCTTCTAAATATCCATCTAATTTTTTTCTGTTTCTCCACTTTTCCCCACCAATGTGAATGTTCCCTAATGTTCTTTGCTCTTTTCTGGGCGTTACTGTCTTCTCCATGGCCCTTCACTCCAAATACTTCAGATACTGGATAGGTAGATGAGTACCTAGTCCATAATTCCAGTCCTGACTGTAATCCTTAGCTACAGATTTCTTTTCCATTCAATTTCTTGTCCACCACCACATATTGAAGGTGTAAACACATATTAGTGATGTAAACCTCCAATTTTCTTTTGCTTCAGAATTTACTGTCTAATTCATTCTACATATCTTTGCAGTGTAATCCAGCTTCCTAACTCAAGTTTGATCACATCATTCCTCTGCCCAGAAACCGTGTTGCCTACTGAATCTCCACTATCTAATGAATAAAGTACATGCCCCTAGGTTAGGTTTTATAGTATCTCCACAATCCTATTTCAATTTACCCCTTTTGACTCAACTCAGTCTCCTGCCTTACATAATCCAATTAAAATGGACTTGCTGTTTCTTTTAACACATGTTGCGGTTTCATGCTTCTACAAATTCCTTATTTGGATTTCTCATGCTTTATAGAACAGAGACTTGAACGAGGTAGGATTAAAATATTTTTTAATGAGTAATTAGAAAGATCTTTGCTTCATCGCATCCTCTTGTCTCTCTTGTAAAATGATGATTGACTCAAAAAGAAGTTTATATATTTGTTTACATATTTCAGTGAGAATTAGGCAGGTATTATGCTGCGATAAGATTATAACCATTAAGAAAAATGTTTCCCTGTTAACTACATTTTTTTGCCAACAGCAGAAGCCTGAGGGACAAAAAGGGAACAGGCCAAACATGCCACTTCTGGGAAAATGGCCATTTATCTCCTCAGGAACAGCGAGGTCCACAGGACAGTAGCTGAAGGGTCTGCCTGCAAAGTTCCTCATATCACAGTCTATACTCAAATTAAAATTGGTTTCAATGACCATAGGACTGAGGTTTTCAAGTGTCCCAAACTCATAATCACATTTATGCTAAATTTTGTAGAAGAATGGTCTTTGGAGCTATGTGTACTGAAATGTTGGTTTAAGGTGTGCATATAAACACACAGACATCCACATATCCACACATCTATTGCTAAGTTCACATTTTTCATATTGCATCAAAGGGACAGGACAGACAGATGAATGCATCTTATAAGCAGTTTTATTTTTACAGGAAAATGTGGCAAGTTAAAGGCTGAATGCTAACTTTGCACCTGAAATGTTTCCTTAAACTGCTTGTTCTATCTCTAGATTTGTCTATGATGTCCATTTTACTTTCCATCTATTCTCTCTCTCTCTCTCTTTTTTTTTTTTTTTTGCTTGTAGCATCCTTCAATCTTTCTAGCCCAAGGGGCAAGGAGAGCTTGAATAAGACTTTTAAGGGCTTTTAGACATCCTCAGTTTCAGAGCACCAACCAATATGGAAAAGACTCTCAATCAGTATTTATACTCAGGTTTTCATGAGTTGACAGCCCTAAAATATACATAAGTATGTGAAGAAGAAGGAAAAAATAGTATGTAGTAAACACTCCGTAAAGTATCAATTACACAAAAACCACAGGCAAGAAGTCCTTTACCCATTTGTCTTTCCCTTGGAGGCTGGCTATACTCTCTGCTCATCTAATCTCTCAACATCCTAGTCTTTGGCTGTTTATACAACAATGAAATTCAATAAAGGGAAATTTTGTGGAAGGGAAGACTTAGGGTATAAATAAACTGTACCATGAGATTTTTAATAGCGTTTGAGGGTGTCTTACAATCAAGACTCCATTTCACTGATTATTCTTCCTTCTTCCCACCCATAGGTATAGGATCCTGGCAACTATATATGTACCACCTGGTCTATTCCATTGATCACAGCTTATTACCTAAGCAGCTCAGGTCATTAAAAATTGATATACTGTTTGAAGCTGGCATTCATGAGAAAGCACACCTGAGAGCTGTGCTTGTGTAATGGGCAGTAGGGAAATCTAGTCTCTATGTAAAGGTTATTTATAGCCATCTTGAATTAAAGGGAGCTACAGAGGAATCAGGCTGAGGAGCCCCAGAGAGACTGGGAGAATGGTGGCCTTGGTTCCTAGCCCATGTTTAGTTCCTGCTTCTAGACTCTCATAAGATCTGTTTCTGAGCCCTTGGATTATGAGGTCCCTCAGGAACCATCTATTAATCTTCCCTGTTCTGTTTAAGCAAAGTAAAAGAACTAATTGTATAGTAACCATGCCTGGACCACCATTTTTAAAAATTCTAAGCATTAGAAAAAGTGCTCATTAGCACCATTTATTTATCTTTTCCTACCTCCATTTGATCAAACTGTTAAAAGACAAGACTTAATAACAGCACCGTCCTAATAAAAACCAGAGCCTTTTGAAGCAGGTGGTGCCCACCTCTGCCTACAGAATTCCAGCCCAAACAATCTGCCCCGAATTACTGAGAAATCAGTAGAATGTGCTGATGACTCAGCCTGTTAAGTAGGAGGGCTGTTATTGTTATTTTAACTCCTGCCAGAGTATGTGGGCAATTCTCTCTCTTTCTGTCTCTAGTTAACCATGAGAGATCCCTCTTCAAAATCTCATCCCTGGAATAGGTTCTTGCTCAATAAGAGCCAGAGTAGCTTGAGATCTGCATATGACTGCCAGCTGATATACAGAATAGGATAGGCTTTTATAATGGAAGCATCTGATATCCTAATTTACCAATAGAATTTATTTTTAGAATTCTTAATCTGCCTTTAAAATTATTCACACAGAGTGCCACGGAGTGGAGTTGAATGCTGATAAAGTAGTAATCAGTGCAAGTCAAAGTATTTATTTTCAGAGAGGATGGTGAAAATACCAGGTTTTCTTTCTCATTTCCTTAAATGTTGGGGTATTGTGGTTCTACTGTTTGTCTTTCTCTTGCCAAATGTTCTCAACGATATAAACATTCATCAAGTGCTTCTCCTAGGAATATTATAAAAATAAAACAACAACAACAAAAAATCCCAGCCCGTTTTACAGAAAATTGTCTTAAAGGATAAACTTTGCTCATCTATGAGTGATGAAAAGATGTAAATCTATTCTGAAGATAAAGTAAAATCTAACCTATGTTAAATTTGGTAAATCTTAGTATTATTATTTAGTTAAAAGATTGCAAGGAATAATAAATATTTCCTGCTCTCCAACTGGCTTTCTCATCCAGCTAATTCGTTCCTGATTTGTCTATGTGCATTTTTCTTTCTTCTGGTATTATACATTATGGCTTGAAATTATAAATCAGCTAAATAAAGTTTCTCATAGTGCCATAAAATCATGAGTCAAAAACATGAAAGTGCTTTAGCATTGCAGATGTGACAGCCTCTGTTGAAACAAACCAAAGGAATCCTTAAAAGGGCAACGACTACCACTGTTGTGCATTAAAGGGTACTCTGTGTGCAGAGCATTTACCTGCATTGTTCCATGGTAACCCTTGTATACCTAGTCATCCCTTTAGCAAGTGAGGGTCCATCCACCAGGAGAAGTGGTAGTTCTAGGGGCCAGTAATACAGCTCTGAACATCATAGTCTCTGCCTCCACGACAGGAGATCATGTTGAGATGACATAGGTAGAAGATGCCAGTATATGTAGCATCTTGTTGGCCATTGTAGGAGTGTGGGCTTTATTTTTGACTATTACAGGCAGTCATTGGTGGATTCTACATAGGAGAGTCATATCAGCTGATAAAGATGTTCTTAAAAGATAATTCTGACTTCCATGTGAACAATAGACTGTAGAAGAACAAGACTGAGTACAGGGGGTTATGATAGTAGTAAACATGAGAGACAGTGGATGTGAATGATAGAGGTAGAGATAAGACATGATAAGATCCTGAACAGGCATGAGCTTGGAACTGTAATTATCTACTCTAAGTCTTAAAGAGATTAAATCATGCCTTTAACAGGTGGTGGATGCTGGAAACAAACTTTCAGAGTTGCTAACCACTGCACTGTAATATTTAAGGTTTTTGTGTGAAAAATATCTTGGCTCACTGCAACCTCTGCCTCCTAGGTTCAAGCGATTCTCCTGCCTCAGCCTCCTGAGTAGCTGGGATTATAGACGCATGCCACCAAGCCCGGCTAATTTTTGTATTTTTAGTAGAGATGGAGGTTTCACCATGTTGGTCAGACTGGTCTCAAACTCCTGACCTTGTGATCTGCCCGCCTCGGCCTCCCAAAGTTCTGGGATTACAGGCATGTCACTGTGTCTGGCCGAAAAATATGTGAATTCTATATAAGTCAGTAAGACTCAAACTTCAAACACATTTAGAACTGCATGTATTAGGACAGAAGTATTCAACTCTAAATTCACGGAATATGAGAATTAGTAATATTACCAAATGATTGCAAAGATTTTGTCATTTGCAAAACATTTTCACTCCCATTATCCTATCCAGTTTAACTGAATTGGCATGGCTAGGTAATTTCAAAGGTAATCACCTGGTAAACAGTGTAAGGATATCACAGCAAAATAAAAATGTCTAATTAAATGGTCACATTTAGTGGTATCACTAAATTAATCTTCGTAGTTTTCAATAGAGTGTTTCTCATTTTAGGTACTGTGTCTTCCTCGCTTTCCTAAAATTGACCCTCAACTCACATAAAAGGATCCCAATAAATATTAGTGGCATAATAAAATTTCTATACATGTGACAAACAGATTAGGTTTTTCCAATTTATTTTCTGGTAGGCAGAACAGCTTCAGAGCCTGACAGGGATGAGTTTGAATGCGGGCTCTGCAATCATTATATGATCTTGAGTAAGTTACCTAAGGTATTTCGGCCTTATTTTCCTCCTGTGCAAAATGGTAATGCATTTCTGACCTAAGAGACTTATATAAAATCTCATATTTACTCCTATTTGCCCAAAAAGGTTAGTTTTCTCTTCCTCTTCCTACCCCAACTCTGACAAAATAATTTATTTCCCTCAGAAAATAAAAGTTGGGAAAGTCTATGTCTAACTATTTCACTACCATATACTAACATTTCTTTCACCTTGAACAAATTCAAAAATTAGCTACAGTGTTAGAAAAAGATTTGAAAAAAATATTTTCTTTTTTAGTTTCTCCCATTATTTTCTAGGAGAATACGAGCAATTAACATGGGCCAAAGGTATTTCACTTTTAAGTATCTTAAATTCTAAGGTAGTAATTTATACTATATTTGGGAATAGTAAGTATTTCATGTATAGGGAGATAAAACAGATTCTAATTATTGTGTTATGGCAAAAGAGTGAAAATCATGAGTCCCATTAGATTAGTAAAATCCTTACAAGCCAAATAAAAAAATGTTTTTCTAGTTGAAAAAAATAAAACATAAACAGGATTGGCATGATATTATATATTAAAAACTTTGAATTCCTTATAATAATTCCCAAATAAGCTTTGCAAGCCATGCTTAAACAATTTTAACATTAAAACTTTAAAATGCTGAAACTTATTTAGACATAATAAATAATAATACTAAGCACCAGAAGATTAAAACATTAAAATGAGTCAACTTTATAACAGAAGGTGTCAACCAGATCTTCATCCCTCAATATGAAAGAATCTCTACATATAATATTGGGTAAAGACGAGCTGCAAAAGAATATCTACAGTGTGATGCCCTTTATGTAAACCTTTAAAATGTTAATAATTGTTTGACATTCGTTTCTTACATATGTCTTAGCAGTGTTAGAACACACACAGGAAGGTTATATTATCTTTAGGGTTTTGACATCTCTGGAAGAATGGAAGAAACTAAAAAGGAAGCAAGAAGAGCTTTGATGACTTCTGTCATGGTTTCTTTCTTTAGACAAGATTTTAATATAGCTGAATGTTAGCATTTGTTTAATCTGTGCAGTGGATACTTAGGTATTTGCTGTAATAAATGTACTTTTTTGAGACAGTCTTGCACTGTCACCTGGACTGGAGTACAATGGTGTGATCTCGGCCACTGCAACCTCCCCCTCCCAGGTTCAAGAGATTCTCCTGCCTCAGTCTCCCCAGTAGCTGGGATTACAGGCATGCGCCACCACACCTGGCTAATTTTTTGTATTTTGAGTAGAGATGGGGTTTCATTATGTTGGCCAGGCTGGTCTCGAACTCCTGACCTTGTGATCTGCCCACCTCGACCTTCCAAAGTGCTGGGACTACAGGTGTGAGCCACCACACCCAGACTATAATTTTTTTTTATATTTTGCTTTGAACATCTTAAGACATTTTCTTGCTTAAAAACAAATAATAAAAGCAAGAAAGTGAATATTGCTGAGGCCAATTTAAGATTATATATTCAGTACTTCTAATTTAAAAAAACTAAATTGGAATATATTTCCTAGAATAAAAAATCATTCATTTATAATCTTTCCATAATTTTATTATGCTTTTATCATAGGAATTTTGGGTTTAAAGAAAGATGTAAAATAAAGGAAAATATTGCTTCTGCTTGTAACAGAGCTCAAGTGTATATATTCCTTTATTTACTCATGCAAAAATTTTGTGAGGAACAAATGCAAACATAAAAGTTTACCTGCTATGCATTTACAGCTCGTTCAGTAAATGCACCGTTATTTTTATTCCGGAAATTTTGATAAAAACTACTCAAAATGTAGGAAAGTCTGATTGCTAGACATTTCTACCACAACAAGAAACTATTCTCCTAATAACAGCTGGGGCTGATGTTCTTTCCAGTGTCTGCTTCCAGAGCCATGTATGCAATCTCAGGTGAATCCCTGCATCCACCTGCCTCTCTCTCTGCCTCATGACCCTAATCTATAAAATGGGGATGATCTCCATATCTACCTCATAGAGCTGTTGTAAGAAATAAATGAATTGATTTATGCAAATTAAGTCATGTAGGACCATGCTTGGCATGTAACAGGTACTGAGGAAATACCATTGGCATTGTTAACCAAGGCAGGAGAGACAGGCTGAATTCAATCCTGATTTCAGAGAAACAGCTTGTCATTCTCTTACTATTAAGTCAGCTCAACACTATGAAGTGCTGTTTTAATAATACTGAATTTATTAGCTATAACTATTAAAATATTAGAAATAACTATTTATAAGTTATTTCTCCAGTACTAAAATGAATTGTTACTTGTTTAAAGATTTTAAAAAACAAAAGGTTAGCAGAGTTATTTTTCACAATTGTGGGTAACTCAGAGTAGAGAGAGTCTTACCTATTCAAGGAAGTGGTAAAATATAAAGTTCGTTATGTCGTGTTCTCAAAGGGTTGATAATATTTTCTGGCTTCTTTCTGTGAAAAAAATAGAAAATTAATAGTTTAATCCCTGATCCATGTACATTAATCACATCAAGTAGCTCAGCAACAGAATTCATCTTGTGGCTTTCTCTCTTTGTATTTGGCAACTATGAGACCATGAGATGGATATCATCATGGTTCTTCATAGTGGTCATACACTGAGCATTTGTCACTGGCTGGGAACTATCACAGATAGAATAGAGCAGTGAAAATGCTAACTGCTGCATGCTTTTTCTCACTTTGAGATCCACTCCAATGGCACTTTATAGGTATTACATCCAAGGAAGAATAAATTTTTAAATTGTCTTCAGCTAATAAATAGCAGACAATCATATTTTCTCCCAAGAGAATACATTCATTATAGTAAATCGTTAATTATATCCAGTAATCTTTAAAGGACTGGGCGTCTCGCCCAGTCTGCATTGATTCTCTCCAGCACAGGATGGAAAGCAATTTTTTAACAACTCATTAAATTTTCTCCATGGAGTACTAAACTTATTTTGACATTCAGAATCCTAAATGTCATTCTGGATTAGTAGTTTTGATTAGGAACTCCACCTATAACAATACAGAATATTTCTTACTGAAGTGGTGCATAGAAATAAACAGAATTACTAGAAAGCAGGAGGCTTGTTTTCTACTTCATAAGCCATTCAGGTGTAACCATCTTCATCTATAAAGACGACTACAAAGGAAGCACAATACCTAAGGGATTGCAGAGCTAAGGGCCATTTTAAAGTCTAGTTCCCTTACACTGGGTGTCTAAATCTATGTATCTCCATGCGTTTTGTCAGGACCTGTGTGATTTTACTCCTGGTAGAGTGGACCCCGTCATATCTTCCAGGAAAATGTTGCTCTACAGGTAAGGAATCCAGACTCAAACTCTGGTACCTATTAACTCTTCTTTTAGACACGGTAGGAAATGCAAGTTGGAAAGATGCAGATGGCTCGATTCTTCTGTATGAACCTCTAAGGACCAATGTGTATATGGATATGAGCAGATACAAGTTTGACTCAAAAGCAAAAACTATGGTCTGGGCCAGATGCTGTGTATTAAGTGCTTTTACACGTGTTAGCTCATCTAATCTGTAAACATTTACACACAATGTGCAGCAGCAAACAAGTCCTATTGGTGCCTATTAAAGTTAGAAAGTCTTAACATTTAAATAAACATTTAAAAATGTCTGCAGGCAAGAAGAAACATGGTAGAATTCTCCATTCCCTGTAATAATTTCATAATTATTTTAAAAAGAAAAGTTTGCCTGTCCAAATCTTTGCAAACAGCTTTTTTTTCTTTAGTCCAGCTCAGTGGTTCTCACATATGGAATATATATAACAGTATAATACAGAGTTCTATACACAATTACTTAAGACTATTTAGAGAATTTTTAAGGATAATTTTGATTATAAGCAAATCAAACCTTCTAGGTTGGTTTCAAAACTAAAGTAGAATGGTAGGCCAGCTCTGGAGCTTATTTGGATAGAAAGAGTCTTTGTGTACTTAACAAATGAATGGTGGATAGAATATAATGTTTTATTTTCTCTTGAAATTATATATTTTTCTTAAATTTCTTAAAGTGCCTGTTTTTTGTGCTTCATCTTCATGATTTTTAAGTAAGCACACATGCATACGGATAAGTGTGTGAGTACACATTCTATAGGTATGTCTTTCACCCTAGTAAAAATAAGAAAAAAATTAATTTTATAAAATGTGAGTCAGTAAACTATGGTCCATGGGCCAGAACCATCCTGCTGCTGCCTTTTTTAAAAATACAGTGCTTTTGGCACATAGGCACTCCCACGCACTTCCACTTTGTATATGGCTGCTTTCATGCCATAATGCCAGACTGGAATGGTTCTGACAGGCTACATGGCCTGCAAAGCTCAAAACATGTACTCTCTGGCCATTTACAGAAAATATTTAACTTATCTGTTATCAAAGAGCATGTTCATTATTTAAGTACTATTAAAAACAACACTAAAAAAATTCTGTCTTTGATGATGAGCATTTTTTCATGTGTCTGTTGGCTGCATGAATGTCTTCCTTTGAGAAGTGTATGTTCATATCCTTTGCCCACTTTTTGTATAATAATAAATAAAAATTCTGTCTTTCAGTCTTTCCAAAAATTAACTCAGTAGTTATATATGAACAAAAGTGAAATTCTAACCCTAAATACTTGAAAGCTTATTTCATCCCAAAAGAATTGGGAAATTATTGGCCAGAGGATGAGACGATTATTAAAAAATTCAGGGTACCCAGTACCTATCAGTCATAAAAGAACGCCCCATTTTCTTTTTCTTTTCTTTCCTTTTTTTTTTTTTAAGGCAGCGCAGACCCAAAGAGTGAGCAGCAGCAAGATTTATTGCGAAGAGCAGAAGAACAAAGCTTCCACAGCGTGGAAGGGGACCCGAGCAGGTTGCCCAGAATGACCCATTTTCATATAATCTTGACTTTTGTGAGGTTTTGTTTATTTAAAAAAATAGAACTAACTACAATTTTCCAGGCCTTATGGGATAGAGATACATGCTATCTAGGATTTATTTTTAAAGAACAACTTATGGCCTATTCCACAAGGCATACGTTAAAGTTTTAAATTAACGTAGGAGAGTTAGAAGCGATCATTTTTATCCATATAAATAGCATTAAATTACTTTAACATTTTTTTTTACAACATTAACAACAGAGTTTTAGCATTAGATACATTATATACTTAAATGGTTCTGACAGACTATATGGACTGCAAAGCTCAAAACATAATATTAGCAAACATTTATACAGAATTTATCGTGTGCCGGACAATGATCCGAGCACTTCATACATATGAAGTCATTTATTCCTCACTATTATCCTCTATTATCATCCCCACTTTAAAGATGAGAAAACAGGTTAAGAGAGTTTAAGTGTCCTTGCCAGCATCACAAGGCTAGAAAGTGCCCAAATCTTTTAGTTACATACCAACTCCACAGACACTGAGAATTGGTTTTGCATCTTCAACTCTGGCTAGAGATATTTTTGAGCAAAAGGGCTTGTGGCTTCTCTGAGGAGTGATATTTCACTGATGGCAACTTTTAATTTACTAGAAGTACCTACAAAGTACTTTTATTATTCAGCATATTCAGCTTCTTGAACAAATTGTAGTATACTCAGCCACAGTTCTACCTCCCATTTTATCATTCCATTATTTCTACCAGGTTTCATTATGCTACCTTCCAGAACCTTTTAGAGTCAGATATGAACACTGTTGAGAATCATGACTTACAACACATGACAAAGTCAACTGGTTAACAATTATATTTAAGAGGTAGCCTACACAAGTCAGAGAACAGGATGTACACTGCACACTGGCATCGCAAAGTAACCTGAGTAAATCACTTAATGAGGAATCCAAAATACTTGTTCAGCTATAAACTAAGTCAACTTTTATCAGCTGGTTACTCCGTAAAATAAGACATGCATGCAGTGTGCTTAGGCTGCATAAATGTTTGGCTGTTGGCATATTCATGTCCAAGTTATTTGCTACCTACAGTATTGAGGCTATAATGATAAATTCATACAGATTTTCAGTCTCCTGGAGAAAATGTTTTCATGGTGTGGTTTTCTCAACAGATGTAAGAACTCAGGTTTTATTAAACAACAAAGTCATTAAGATAAAATCTTCCGGGATTGTTGAGCCAGGATATACTCTTTAGTTTCCTTTGAAACACATTCTCACATAAGTATCATTTAGTTTTTAAATCTCATGTTTGATAGACTTTGCCAGATAAGCAAAACATCAGCTGGGCATGGTGGCTGATGCCTGTAATCCTAGCACTTTGGGAGGCTGAGGCTCAGCTCGCTACAACCTCCGCCTCCAGGGTTCAAGCGATTCTCATGCCTCAGCCCCCTGAGTAGCTGAGATTACAGGCATGCGCCACCATGCCCGGCTAAATTTTGTATTTCTAGTTGAGATGGGGTTTCACCATGTTGGTCAGGCTGGTCTTGAACTCCTGACCTCAAGTGATCCACCCACCTTGGCCTCCCAAGGTGCTGGGATTACAGGTGTGAGCCACCGAGCCTGGCCTCCGAATAGTGTTTCTACAGGCTAAGCTTAACCTCAATGACTAGCATTAGCCTATTCAGTCAATTCTCAAATAAACAACAACAACAATGTACTCTACCTCCACTATCAATCTGACCTACCAAGATTTTGAGCAATTCATGTAATTTAGTGCACTAATCCAGGATCACAAGATTTTAGCTATTAAAGACTGAATCTCCAAAACAGTTGGGAAAATATCCATTATCCAAGTAGTCTTTTAAAGAGTGGAACAGATGCCAACATAAAATCATTTAGTCTAACATGCTACTAAACCATTTCTATTCCTTAATGTGCTTATTATATAATTAGTTATCTACTTATTTGTGAGTAGAAGGAAGTCATGGTGTCCCAAAGGCACTGATAGTTGAAAATATCAGAGAATGATCTTTCTTTCTTGGAGCTTTTGTCAAAGTTCCTTTTAGGAGAAACTTACATTTCTTGCAAAAGAAGCTTGTTTCAAAACATAACTTGAAAGAATTAAGAGCTGTTAGCAAATCCCTATGCAAATAACATATGGTCTTCAGTGGAGCAGAGAACTTGGGTAAGGTAGACAGTAAGAATTACCTCCTTTCATCTCTAAACACAGAAGCTCCAGGCTATTGTAGAGGACTAACAGGCTGGGTTAAGCTGATTTAGTAGAAATGATCTAGTCTTGTCTGAAGCATCTCAACATAATTCAAGGCAGTAAAAATAGTATACAAGTAGGTGAAGGATAAACAATTAGATTAGTCAGAAAAGTAAGGCTTAAGCCTCAGAGGCTTTACACAATAAAGGTTATAACCTGTTTACACAAATCCTGATGTGAGTAGGGAGACTCTCCAGGCCACTTCTCTCTCATGCAGTGACGGAGTTATCTAGGTACATCCTTCTTGTGGCTCAACTCACAGCCTTCAGGATTACAGCAGCAGCAAAGAAGACATCTGGAGGGCTGAGCACAGGCTCTTAAATGCCTTAATGAGGAAGTGACACACATCACTTCCTCCTACAGCCCACTGGGCTGAACATTTTGCTTAAATGCAAGGGGTGGAGAAACATGGGGGATAAATGGATATCTGATATCTGGTGAGCAATAAATATCTTCATCTCAAGGATGCTTGGTGATAACAGCTTAAAACTTATTTTGCTAAATTGTTAGTATATGCTGACTCTGATTAAATATATATACATATAAATACATATTTTATTTTATAAATAAAATACAATTTGGCACTGCAATATAGGGAATGTTGAGCAGCAACGGGGCACATGTGTCAGTATTTTTGCTTATTTATATACTACACTTCTGTTTTCTGGTCAGTATCAGAATATAGCTGAAGAAATGTAACATTCCTTGACAGAAAGCCATCTGTTCATTTGTCTCTAAGTTGCATATGAAACACCAACCTTTTATTTATTATTTATTCCATTAACAGATAAAATTATATATATTTATCATGTATAATATGATGTTTTAAAATATGTATATATTGTAGAATGGCTAAATCAAGTTTGACATCATATGCATTACCTCACATAGTTGTCTTTTTTTTGTGGTGAGAACATTTAGAATTAATTCTGTTACCATTTTTCAAGAATACAATATATTGTTATTAACTACAGTCACCATATTCTATAATAGATCTCTTGAATTTACTTCCCCTACCAAACAGAAACTTTGTTACCTTTGAGCAACATCTCCCAACATACCCCCAACATCACTGCCACAGCTCCTGATAACCACCATTCTACTCTCTACTTCTATGAGATCAACATTTAAAGATTTCACATACAAGTAAGACCATGAGGAATTTGTCTTTCTGTGTCTGTCTTATTTCATGTAATATAATGTCCTCCAGGTTTATCCAAGTAGTTGCAAATCTGTTTCTTTGTTATTGCTGAATTATATTTCATTATGTATATATCCCATATTTTCTTGATCCATTCATCAGTTGATGGACACAGGTTGATTCTATATCTTGGCTATTGTGAATAATATTGCAATCAACATAGGAATGCAGATATGTCTTTGACATTTGATTTCAGTTTATTTGGATATATTCCAGTAGTGGATATCTGATTTTTAATTTTTTGAAGAACCACCATACTGTTCTCCATAATGGCGGTGCTAATTTATATTCCTATCAACAGTGAGCAAGTGTCTCCTTTTCTCCACATCCTCTCCTACACTTATATATTGTCTTTTTGATAATAGCCATTCAAACAGAACACCAATCTTTAAAAAATGGTAGAATAAATTAATACAGGTACCCAGGTTCATGTGGTAGAAGGAGAAAAAAATTGGAGAGCTGCTCCAAGGAAACTGAGCAGGTTCACATGTTGCCATAAGACTCATCTTGTTGGGATACCACTTAGTGATTTGTTAGTAGCTCTCATGGTCAAAACTTTTTTTTGAAATGACAAAATCTGAATTTTTCAGCTTAGCCTCAAGGACTTTTGTACTGTGACTACAATGTATTCATCCTGAACTTTCTACTGTTATAAACCCTCACATTTTCTTAGACTAGTTCTTTATTAATTCCATCTTTATATTTCTCTCCTCTCCTGCAAAGTCCTCTTCTTTCTCCTTCTCTCCGCCTGTCTCCCCTGATCCCTTTGTCTCTTCCTTCCTCTAGATTTTTCAATTCCTCATTCAACTGAAGTGTTCTCCATGAACTCTTCGATTCCCCAACCACTCCAGGAATGTTTCTGTTCACTCATGTATGGTTCTTGTTTCTTATATTCATTTGATATTCATGTAAACTACCATATATAGTTAATTAAGGCTTATCGAAATTGAAAGAAATTCATGTTCCTGACCTTTTTTCTGCTTTATTTCAATTCTAAAATCCATTAGTATCTATTAAATATATAAACTACTTTTTCATAGTATTTTGAATTTAAAATAAAAACATATGCAGGATTAAAAATGTTAAACCATATACGTACACAATAGACTTCAAACAATGCTGCCAAAGTGTCTCTGAAGAGTTATTAATTTATACCCTTTGTGGACTGTATTGTATCCTCCCCCATCCCCAACATTCATATATTGAAGTCCTTACTGCTAATGTGATTATATTCAGAGATAAGGCCTTTAGGGAGGTGATTTAGGTTAGATGAGGTCATAATGGTAGGGCCCTAATCCAACAGGACTGAGTCCTTATTAGAGGAGGAGACACCAGATCTCCTTTTCTCTCCATGAGCACAAAGAAGCAAAGAGTCTCTCCTTGATCAAACTTTAGCTAGGCTTCTCTGAGCCCTCTTCTTAACTAGAAGACTTGACTTTGACTCCTTTGGATTCTTGGAGCAAGAATCTAATATCAGTTTAGAGTGAATCCCCCACCCTTGACATTTGATCATGCTGGATATCTGATTGAGTTTCTTTTCCCCAGCTTTGATGTGTGTCTTTGGTCTGCCTTCAGCAAGAATCTGATTCGGTGGGCTTGGTAAGAATCAACCTACACTTGATGTCTCTTGGTAATTTTTCAACCATAACCCCCTCACTCTGCTCATTGGCTAACGTTGGGGCTCAGAAAACAACAACCCGAAATGAAGGTCTGGGAAGCAGTTTATTTCTGATCTTCTCCTGTCCTTTTGTCTGTCTCTAGGCCTCATTCTTCTCCAACACACGCCATAGAAGCTAGAATCCCTGTTCCTTAAGGTGGGTCACAGAAACCAGAGCCCTCTTTTCCCAAAATATCATTATGGCTCCCCACACTGTATCCCCCCTTCCCACCTTTCTGTGTAATAATTTGCCATAAATAAATGCTTTGATCTACCTTGTTTAATGGAAGGAAGGAATGTTGCACAGAGGCCATGAAGCATCTGAACAGACAGGTCTTGCTGGGTCCCCCCGCCTAGTCTATTATTATGAAATAATATCCTTTTTGTCCAATCATATTGCTACATAGCTGCCCATGCTTCATAGAACCTAAGCCCCCCAGTCTGTGGTGTTCTTTATGGCAGGCTGGGCAGACTAATACACACCCATCCCACTGTCTATTTTCACAAACTATCACTAACAATGCATACTATGTATTTGTTTAATGTCTGCCTCACTCCACCCCAACTAACGTGTATACTCTAGAAAGACAGTGACTGTTTTCTTATTACACTACACCCCGTTTGGTAGCAAATACTTGTTCAGTAACTATTCAACCAACGAATGAACAGCTGAGAGATGTATTGCAAAACATGGAAAGGTGTGCTCAGTACTGGTTAACTTTGTGTAGATGAGCTCCTCTGTTATAAGCAATGAAATCTTCTTATACCCTGCTTAATGCTTCCCTGATTTGTAAGTGGGTTAGTAAAGGTCTAATGAATGAGTTAATGAATGATGTAGTTTATTTTCCTAACCATTCTGACTAGGAATTAATCAAATTTGGTCTTTGAAGTAAAAAGAACTCAAACTTTACATATAGAAGCTGAACTTGAACACTTACTGGCTGTGTAATATTGGGCAAGTCTTCTAACTTTTTGGATCATCACTGTTAGCAATAAAATTGATGTAGGATTTTTCATCTTGATCACTTTGCAAGCTGGGGACCCCGGGCCAGTGATGCCCTGCCCAGGTCTCACTTGGCCACGCTTGTGTGCACCAGGTTGCCTGTGCTATAGCTTGTACCTGTGTTTGGTGGTTCCTGAGCTCTTGTACCATGCCCAAGAAGAATGAGGATACACAGCAGGACACTGAAGGGTGGAGAGGGAGAATTTTATTGAGCAATGAAAATACCTGTCAGTGGAGAGGGGATGTGGGATGGGGGAGGAATGGTGCCCTCACCCAAAGGTGGGTGGTGGGCAAGTTCTTCCTGTGTTGCTGAGTCTGGGGCCTTTTATGAACTCACAAGGGGAGTGTGTGTTGATTGGTTTGTGAGTATGCAGAAAAGGTTAAAGTGAAGACACCACTCAAAGGAGGGTGTGATAGCATAGAAAAATCAATTAGGAAAGAGTAGGTATATGTAAAATAGGTGAAGGGTAAGCACAAATCAGAGGAAGGCACACCAAACAGGAAGACAAGTTCTCAATCCGGTCAGAGGATTTAACTTGTTGCTTGGCTTTTAGGCTTTTTACTGTATTTGACTTGGAGGTGGCATTTCACCGGGGACCTGCCCCTATCTGCCTAGTCATTTGGCTGCCTCCTGCCACTCTCAAAATGAAGACTATTAATAAGACTTCCTCTATATAGTCATTGTAAGGATTATATAAAGTTATGTATTTGGAAAAGTGCTTTGACAATTCTGGAAAATTGCAAAGTGTCAATATCAGTCTTTAAATGATATTTTCCTTTACCACTTAGCACTATCGTATTCTCTCATGAAGAAACTATGTATTAACTTGAGCAGAAACCCTATGGTTATGTTAATCTGTGGTTTCTTGGCTTCAACTCTTCTCTTGAGTTTTGCTTATCATCTAAAAGCCTTTTGTAAGGTTCTTAAGACATGAGGTTGTCTTTGAGAAGGATTGTGGCAGAGAAATAACGCATTTCACTCACTAATAGCCCTGAATTCACCTGCTGGGAGCCATCTGTCAACCTGCAGGCACATACAGAGATTTCACTGAAGAGGCATTTGGCTGAACACAGGGGACAGAGCACCAGGCTATTTTTGAGGTCAACGTGAGCATTCAGATTCCAGCTGTGGTCTATAGAAACTGGAATTCAGCTGACTGATGATGTTTTTTGCCTGAGCTCCACACCCTCTGACATTCCTGATTGTGGATAATTTGGAAAGGCATGCATTTAGGAAAGGGGACCACACCAGAGAGAGGGAAATACAAGCTGTGCTACAGTCATCTGACCAGAAAAATGAAATTCTGACAAATCTACTTTTAGCATGAAAAGCTAAAAGCTCTAGAAGCAGAGGGAGTTCATCAACTCACTGAAGTCTTGCAGAAGAGTTTACAATTAAGGGTGATCTCCAGCTGATTTTAGTTCTTCATCTTTTGCTGCATGTTGTTTAAGAGGCAATGCATGATCACTTAATTAGCACAGTGGGGACTAAGCTGGCACCCTCCCCTCCCCCTTCTGTGATGCTAATGTGAAATATCTTTTCTTCCTACCCATATTATTTTCTTAACAGTGGCAGCCAACATTTTATTACTAAAGTGATTGCTTGTAATAACCCATTTTAAAAAGTGAGTAACTCTTAATTGAGTGAGAATATTACTTACTGGCTCAGAAAATACATCAACATAAAAGCAAGCCTTGAAGTATATCTCAATCTACAATGTTATCACTCCCAAGTGTTCTGGAAATTCTATAACCATATTCCTGAATGCATAATACAATAATTCTCACATCAATAATCTTGGAAATACACATGATAATATATCATTAAGATTTTACCAAAGAAAGGCGGGGGACTTGGCATAGAGATTGTTGGAAACAAAAACAAAGAAGAGGTTGCCTCCCTATAAATAGGAGGCAAAGGAAGAATAGATCGATCATCTATTGGGGATTTCTTTTAAGATGTTTTCCCCATTCTTCTGTTATTCAGTCAGTGGCCATTCAATTCCCCATCCTTTGTGCTCTTTACAGAAGGATGTTCTATTATTATGTTTTATTTAATTGGCTTAGATTTAAGTAAATAGGCACCACTGAGATGAAGGGCAGTCGGAATGGAGGAAGAAGGAGTGCAGAAATCAACACAGGAGGGGCACAATGAGACAGAAACTGCAGAATGGGGAGGACACTAGAGAACCCGGACATTGCACGGTATTGAAAAGCTTTCATCTAAGGTTCCTAGTAGCCACTTAATGTCTATAATTAAGCCACATGTGTCTGATTTATACAAAAACATAAAAATAAGATTAAAGCCTGGGCTTAAAAACACAGCAAGTGAGCCAATGAGGTTGCAAATATTCCAGCTGCTCTAATTATTGTTGTTCCAAAGGAATGCGAGGGCTATTGACTCCTTGCTTGGGTTACCCTGGGCTCGTCTGGGACTACATCAGCTACCTTTGGTATTTGCAGGCACAAAAGTTTGCTTCAGAGGTAGGTTTCAACCTCACACTGTTAGAATGTTTTTTAGAGCTACGTTAAGCCAATGAATAGTTGACAGACTTTAAAATGTTTTATCTTTTAAAATTGTGGCTTTGAATAACTACACTACAATAAAAAAAATCCCATTCTAAGTCTTTTGAGTGGTCTAATTCCAAGACTCCAAGTGTAGATCTGTTCTCCACTACCCTCACTGAGCTCCCTGATCCATGTAGGGCCTTCTCAAAACTGCAAAGTCAGCAACCTGCACTGTGGGCTTCCCCCAGCAACTAGTGACTTGCATGATTTCACCTTTAGCGGGGGCTTTGGCGCTAAGGAAGATTTTGGAGGCACTTTCTTAATGAAGGACTACAGATCCTATAGAGTTTAGTGAGTTTTGTTTTCTTTTGTTTATGATTTTATTTTTGCCATTTCACATTCATTCTATTTCCTAATGTTAATTCCAAACAGAGAGTCATTCAGCTAAAACAGATTAAAATAAATAAACAACAACAACAACAAAAACACATTAAGAGACTGGAAGCCATTTGTGGCTTTCTCTTTGCTTCATGTTTTGGGTGGTTCTATCTAGTTAGCATAAACAGAATATGCGTTCCCCATGCCCAGCAAGTCTACTTCAAGTTCTTAAAGTACTCTCACTGATTGGAGACCAACTGGTGTGCACAGTGGGGGTAAGAGAACCTGACCTAATAGAAGGTAATCTTAGCAATAGTCTCCAACAATTTATTACAGTAGCAAGCAGCCATAAATGGGCCATGTTTCATTAGATCCTGATATAACTTTGAAATAACACTAAAACCAGGAATACAGATTTCTATTGTGTTAATAAGAAAACATAATGCCACTGCTAAACCAAAAGATAAGGATCCTTAACTATCCAAAGGAGGTTATAGCATTCTATGTCCTTAAATAAGATTTCCTGTAAAACTTGTTTTAATGCTGTTTCCATGTCATAGAGAAGTTGATGCATGACCAAAAGAGACACTTGCCATTCATTTCCCAAAATATTTTCAAATATTAATCAGCTATAGCATCACCTAAAAGTCTTGAAATAATGTATTTAATAGTTCTCTCATTCATTTAATATATTACTTGCTATAGCTGCCAACTGAATAGCACTTTTCAATAGCATCATAAGAAATATTATTTCTGCTGTTATATGGCAGCTGACAAACTCAGTTACAATAGGCCCAGAAAAAAACTCTGGTTCCCAGTTTCCTGAAGAGTTGGTTTTTAGCATTACATAAAGGAACGATCTTTTCTCTTAAAAAATTTGAATTAAAATCTTTTTTTCATAAAGAAATAAACTGTGAAGATATTTTAGAAGAAATCACTTTTATTGTGATAAAGCCACCTTAAAAGTCAAATTAAATTTTTTTAACCCCTGACTTCATTACTGAAATGCAAACATTTCAAAATTGTAACTAGAAACTAGAAATAAACAAATAATTAGAAAACTTGTATCTTTTCACTCTCAAAATATTTTATGAATAGACCGTATTATATTGGCAAAGAGCCCTTTTCTAGTAAAGGCCTATAAAATACAGTTGATTTCAGAATTTGTTTTTAAATTTAATAGTTTTATTATTAATGCCCAATAAAGGTGCTGCATGAAATGAAATGCAATTCATGTGACAAAGCGCACACATATCACAGATCCATCTCTCTCGGGTAAAATGCTTATTAAAGCTCATGCCTTAAAGCAACCTAACAGACCTGTCTTTTTCCAGCTCCTTTAATGAGTTACATGGAGCTTTATTTATTTATTTTGGTAGTGATACATGCTAATAGGTTTTAGGGTTACTTTACATACTGTAATATTTTGTTTTTTCTTTATATTCCCTGCTTGTTAAATTGTAACAACTTGGAGCAAATTTTCTCATTTTCACACTTTTCCTGCCGGTAAAGTGTTACCTCTGAGAGCTTCTTTTAGAAAGTGTCAGACAGTTGTGTTTGGCAAGAGAGGCTCATGTGTTATACTTTGTTCTTTATAAATCTTTAACTTTGTTGATGATCAGCTTTGTTGATGGGTTTCAGTGGATGTTGACTGACACTGTTATGAACTCACATAACTCCACTCGCTAAAAGAAGCTTTCTTTTTCTAGATATTTCTTACAGTAGGGAACTAGTAGTAGGTAACTTATAGCAGTTACAGCAAGAGGCTTTATGACAGAGTATAAACAAAGCCAGGTCTCTATGTGGCAAGTTATTTAATTTCATTGGTCCATAATTCTTCATCTTTAAATTGTAAATTACATGACATATATTTTTTTCAGTGTGTATTACATGGTACTATTATTATATCACTCTATGAATTGGATAAATTTGTTTTTTCAAAACACTGAACACAGAAAGAATGTTATTTACTATATTACCTTTCCAAACATGTGCTGACACCAAAATCACCTGGGATCCTGGTTAAAAATCCAGAGTTCTGAGTTCTGTTCCAGGGATTCTGATTCCAAATGACTGTAGTGGGTCCAGGAATCTACCTTCCTCACAAGCACTCAATATAATCCTTGAGTATGATCTGAGGTCCATAATTTTAAAAAAGAGAGTATTGTTTTCAAGATATTAGCTTACATAATAGCTGTTAGTTTAAATATTTGGTGTTATGTGTAACTGTATAGGTTTCAACTTCTGTAAGTAGTATAAAAGGTGACCAAATATTTTTTCCTAGTAACTTATAGATTATTTTCCACTCTCAAAAACCCTAGTTTTTAACTTTTTTGTGTAATAGATTCTCTGTAGAATTTAATGAAAGCTTTGGATTCACGCCCATGTACGCATGACGTTTATTTTTTACAAAAGCTTTACATTATTTTTACAAAAGCTTCCTGGGTCCCATTCATATAGTGCCTGGGAGGAATGGCTCTCAAGCCAAAAGCACTTAGGCTAGAGAATTAGGCATTAGCTAATTGGAATTTAGAGAATGGTTTCTGTACCTTTAGAATTTACAGGTCTAAAACATGTTTATTGTATAATGGAAAAATGTGACCTTTCTATATTTATTATAACACTTCTCAAGTAGCCATGATTGCTTATTCTGTAGGATAATTGGCAAGAATTGTTCTTTACAAAACTGAATTGGAGAATTCTAATAAGGAGGCTGTTTATCCTGTGAAAATAACACAAGTTTTTACTTTTGATAACAAGTTATTTGGTAAACACATTAAAGAAAACTTGAAATGCCACAGATTCTACCGCAAGTTTTGGCAGAAAAGATATGTATCATCCAGCAAATTTTGCCTTTCTTAACACAGCTAAGCCCTGGGAGAAAAAAAAAAAAGTAAAAAGAATGCACATTTTCTTTTTGCTTGCATTATCTCTAGGATTAAAATACTTCAGTGGTCCAATACTCCTCAGAAAGTGAGTAAATCCTTCCCTTGTCCTGGAAGATTTGGCATCATTTAACCTTACTTTCCAGCCTCATTCCACACCTGCTTCCCCTACCCTCTCCTCTCCTGTTGCATTACCTCTGTCATTTCCCCTATAAGCCACGCTCCTATAGCCAGGGCGTTTGCATGTGCTCTTGCTCTGCTTGGAATGCTCTTCTCTACCCTTTTTACTTAGGTAATTATTGCTTATCCATAGATCACAGCTAAAATATACTCCTTGACAAGGTCAGTTCCCCAGTCTCTTCTTTATAGCTCTTGCCATGGTTCTAATTTTGTGTTTATTTATATGATTATTTAATAAAAGCTTATTCCCAATTAAACTGTGAACCCCATGAGGACATGAACCATAATTATTTTTATTTATTCAGATCATAAACACTTAGTGCTCCATAAGTATTTATTATGCACATGAAAGAATAAGTAGGAAAGTGCATGAATGTAAGTGTTGTACCAACCCACCATCTAAAATAATAAGAAATGCAATAACTATGTAAGTCTAGGAATACCACTTTGGGACACAATCTCACATGTATTAAAGGAGGATACTGGACTAAATAACCACTGGGCTTCCTTTCCATTTAAAAAAGAATCAATGACTCAGCAACTTAAATGTCCATCAACTGATTAATGAATTAACAAAATCTGGCATATCCATTCAATGGAGTATTATTATTCCATAAAAGCAGTGAAGTATGATACATGGATGAACACTGAAAATGTGATGCTAAGTGAAAGAAGCCTTCTATAAAAGACCACCTATTGTATTACTCATATGAAATGTCCAGGAAAAGGGACAAATCCATAGAGAGGAGACTAGAGGTTGTCTAGGATAGAGGTGAGGCAGAAATTGAGTGACTGCTGATGGGTTTCCACTGGGGGCAATAAAAATCTTCTAAAATTAGATAGTGGATATGCTTGCATAATTCTGTTAATATACTAAAAATCACTGAACTGTTTAATTTAAAAGGGTGAATTTTTATAGGTGAATTATATATCACTCAATATAGCTGTTATTTTCAAACAAAATTAATGGCCCAATGACATATGTTAATTCATGATTCTGATAGAAAAATCAAAAATTAATTTAGTAAATATTAATTTTTGGAAATTTAAGATTTTTTTCAGAATTTTAAGCCTGAGTAATGGGAAAAACATTCCTTTGTATAACAAAATATTCAGAATGAATATACATTTGTTATTATATATTAGGCATTAAATTACACCTCTTCTACTTAGATCTTGCTAAAAAATGCACGAAATACCCTTCCTGATTTCAAGAAGCTTATATATAATCAAATCTGGGATGGTAATTAACACAAAGTATACGGTAAGAGTACAGAAGAAAAAATACGTGTCAGGGGCTACATGAATTAGAGAATATATTACATTCAATTTTAATTATTCTGGAGAGTATGGTATTTAATATGAGTTTTGTAAAGTTAAACATGATTTAGGCAAGCAGGAAATGAGGGGCAAAAGAAGAAACTGAGGAAAGAGCAGACGCAAAGGGGCAATGAAAACTACAGGTTGTTGGCGCATAACAGAGAACAGTGGGAGATAGAAATGGAAATGCAGGTAGGGGTCATATAACAGAGGGGTTGAAATCCTAATTGGAGGAATGCATATTTATTTCTGCATTCAGAAGAATTTCTTGGAGGTTTTAGGCTAAGATATAATTATTTTTGTTTTACAAAGATTAATCTAGAAGTGAAATGGATGGCCTCGTCAAATATGTGGAACAAGAATCTTGGGATAGGCCAATAGTTTTGGGATAGACCAATGACAGAGTGGCAGGATGAGGAAAAGTCAGTAAAAACAATACAATTCAACATTGCGGAATCAAATAAAAATAGATTTCCCAGCCTGGGCAACATAGCAAGATCCCATCTCTACAAAAAAATTAGAAATTAGCCAGGAGGATACTTGAGCTTAGGAATTCAAGGTTGCAGTGAGCTATGACTGTGCCACTGCATGCTAGCCTGGGTGACAGAGCAAGACACTGTCTCCATTTAAAAAAAAAAAAGATTTCAAGGAGAAATGGGTAGCCACTAATAATATCCTCTTATATACGTGTACAGTATTTAATCTTTGTATCAGGCTTCTGATGTTTCCTAACTTGCCTAAGGACTCACAGTTAGTGGTACACAGTAGAGTCAAGAGTGAAATCAAGTTTTTACATTCTTTCCACTGCATCATTACTGTGGCAAAGAGAGGTCATGCAGGCAACTGTCCCATTTTTAAATAAGATGATCACAGGAGATCTCTCAGAAAACATTTCCAGCATATAATAGAGTGAAAAAGAAATCTAGCAAAATGCTAAGGAAAGAGTGTGACAGAAAAGATAGGAGACAATAAATTGAATGGACATGTTAGAGGAGTTTGACTGGCAAAAGGAAGAAGAAGGTGGTAGTTAGAAATATTAGCAGAATAAAGCAACAAACTTTTAGACTGGGGCTTTCAGAATAAGGACTCTGGAGTAAAAGGGGTACCCCACCGGAGAGGATCCAGCAATAGTGCACACCAGTGGGGTAGGCAGCCACATGGTATTAATATTCAGGCCGGGCCCAGTGGCTCACGCCTGTAATCCCAGCACTTTGGGAGGTCAAGGTGGGTGGAACACTTGAGGTCAGGAGTTTGAGATCAGCCTGGCCAACATGGTAAAACCCCATCTCTACTAAAAACACAAAAATGAGCCAGGTATGGTGGTGGGTGCCTGTAATCCCAGCTACCTGGGAGTCTGAGGCAGTAGGTTTGCTTGAACCCGGGAGGCAGAGGTTGCAATGAGCTGAGATTGTGCTACTGCACTCCAGCCTGGGCAACAAAGTGAGCCTCTATCTCAAACAAACAAACAAAACATTAATTTGAAGACATCTGAGAGGGAGGGAATAGTTTACCATCTCTCAAAATCTGTTTGGGATGAACTGACCCTTGGCTCAAATTTTATATTATCTCTTGACTAATTCATCTTGGTCTGCAGTCAGTGGACCAGTTGTTTCTCCCAGTATTTCAGTCTATGTTTCTTTAAGTACTGAAAGAAATAAACTTTAAATATTCAAAACATCTTCAACTTTGGAAAATGTTTTAAATGTTCAATAGTATCCAATGGTTATATGGTTCCCAACTATATTTGAAAATAGAATGCCACCAACTTGGAAATGTATGTGGGACATGTATATCATAACAGAGAAACATGTTGGTGAGTAGATGAGTTTTGTGGTTATTACCTTATTATACTAACTGGTAGATGCTATTTGTTTTTCTCATCATTAACAATAAAACAATTTCAAAATACATTTAAGGTTAATAAATATTTCTGCTGAAGATTAATAGGAACACAACAGAAAATGATATATTTAATATTATTAATGCTATTCACTTACTGTGAAGTCACCTAAAATACAGATATCAAACATTTACCACCTGTTACTTGAGTTAGTTTTTGACTTTCTGCTGTTATTGTTCCTTTAAATGAAAATTTAATTGTGCAGTTACTTAGCTCCAAGCAGGGCTCATATATGCAAAATAAAATGATTCATAAACATTATCTCAACCATCAAGTGTGATAATTATTTATTACATTCAAAATAATATAATTGCCAGGTGCGGTGGCTCACACCTGTAATCCCAGCACTTTGGGAGGCCGAGGCGGGTGGATCACCTGAGGTCAGGAGTTTGAGACCTGCCTAACTAACATGGTGAAACCCCGTCTCTACTAAAAATACCAAAAAATTAGCCAGGTGTAGTGGTGGGCACCTATAATCCCAGCTACTTGGAAGGCTGAGGCAGGAGAATCGCTTGAACCCGGGAGGCAGAGGTTGTGGTGAGCTGAGATTGTGCCATTGCACTCCAGCCTGGGCAACAGAGAGAGACTCTGTCTCAAAATAATGATAATAATAATAATAATGTCATCAAAACAAAAGAATGGATTGGTACAGATTTTTCTAAAGCTCTTTCAAATGTCCAGTTTAATAGAGATAGATGTTAATTACCTAGTTTTTTACTAGACTTTGCCCACAGAATGAATCTACTCTATTTTTTAACCCCAATTCTGCGCCCCCTCATTTTTTTGAGACAAGGTTTACTCTATTGCCCAGGCTGGAGTGCAGTGGTGTGATCACAGCTCACTTCAGCTTCTATGTCCAGGCTCAAGCTATCCTCCCACCTCGGCCTTCCAAAATGCTGGGATTACAGGTGCACGCCACAAGACCTACTTTCTCTATTCTTTCTTCACATGTCAATACCAAGAGGAAAAATCTTCCCTTTTATAGTGCCTAAAAATTAAATAGTCTCACCTGGAAGTTTTTCATTTCTTTTATATTTTTACCCATAGACTCATATTTAGAAACAGTCTTCAAGTAACTTTCTGAAAGAGCCAGAAATAAAAAAAGACTGAACAATTTATTAGAGTCTTCTCTAGTGGTATCAATCAAATGGATGCTCTCTTAAAGAAAAGGCTTGATACATGATTTTGAGTGAGGAGGATGATTTTACACATTTGAAGAATTTTTTTCTGCAGGGCCCCCTTATCCTAATGTGAACATAGTCACGAAAAACCTGACCATTTATAAGATGAGTATTTACGTGAACATGCACCTATCTATCCAGTGGTTAACACTAACTTTTATCCTTTCTCAAAAGGTCAGTGTCTTTCCTCTTCAGTTAATTTCCAGATGCTTGTCTGAAGATGCTAATATCTGACAACACAACACAAATGGGATACCACTCAACTGTTAATTTAAATTGCAAGTCTAAGGGAATGGAGGAGAGGTACTCGAGTAATAGGCAAATCATGAGAACATGAAGATCTGGAATGGTTTGACTGGTTACCAGTGAAAAAGGGAAAACCACAAGGATAAGGGCACAATATTCACTTTAACAAATAATTATTTCTGTATCACAATAGTTTTTTAAAATCTAGGAAAAACTGAATAGGTACTTAAATATTTTTACCTAAACAGCCTTTTTAAAAAAAACTATTTATTTATTTATTTATTTATTTATTTATTGTTATTATACTTTAAGTTCTAGGGTACATGTGCACAATGTGCAGGTTTGTTACACATGTCTACATGTGCCATGTTGGTGAGCTGCACCATTAACAACCCACATGTCCAACAATGGTAGACTGGATTAAGAAAATGTGGCACATATACACCATGGAATACTATGCAGCCATAAAAAAGGATGAGTTCATGTCCTTTGTAGGGACATGGATAAAGCTGGAAACCATCATTTTCAGCAAACTATCGCAAGGACAAAAAACCAAACACTGCATGTTCTCATTCATAGGTGGGAATTGAACAATGAGAACAGTTGGACACAGGAAGGGCAACACCACACACCGGGGCCAACAGCCGTTTTAAGGAGCATGCTGAAAAAGCCAAATGTGGCATAGAGGATGTTGAACTACATTCTGATAAAACTTGTGGGGAAGTTACTCTCAATAAACCCAAACAAACTCAATTAATTCCTTTTTCTTAGAATGAGCATATAGTTGCAATTATAATACAAACATTTCTATTCACAGTTATAATAACCTTATTTTTATAAGATCTAACTTTATTTTTTCAAACTAAACATTGCCTCAAACGTTCCTTCACTATGTTTTTAATAAAATTTGATCTGTGTTTGAGGAAGATTCACTTTAAATGTTTCCTTCTGTGACAACAATTATTACTAGATAATGAGGTTCTCTTGTACATATTTTCTGCCAAAAATCTAATTTTAAATAAATATATTTCCACAAGTGCCGTCTAAAAGTCACATAAAACTAAGATAGTGAAATGAGTCTCACTGAAATATGTTTGTTTAGAGGACTACTAATGAACAATAGCTAAAAGAAACTATTTTTAAAATTGTTTTCTAAAACGGCCTAGTTACCTTTATATAAATATTTTTTCAGAGCTTATTTATTCACCTTTGAATACACACGCATATACCCTTTTAGTATATTTCTGCCGCACTAACTAAAACATAGTGAGAAATTACTATGTTTAAAATCTTCATCTCTTTGGTTACATATAATATACCATAACCATCAGGCTTTGTTCAACAGCCTCTAAAGTTTTCAGCATTTTCATGGGGAGGCCATTAGAAGTGGGAGTTTATTTCAGTCTGCAGAAGTATTCTGTTTTGGAATTTGCCAACACTAACACTTTGTCTTTCCTGTCAGCTTATACAACATGCTTGGCAAACTATAATTATCAGTATTTTCCTTTATGGCAGGATAATTATTTGTTATTCTTGCTTAAGCAATAAAAGAACCTAACAGCATTCTCTGCACAAACAAAAAGCATGTGCGCAGGGGTCTGGGCCTGCCTGAGTGTACAATTTGAAAAGACCTCCATTAACTGTTTTATGGAAATCCATTTTAAAGGCTTTGAAAATAAAGCAAGGTGGTTACACTTAAGAGGATCTCCCTTTTCTTAGTTCTAATTACATTTGAACTGCTGATGGTCATACTAGAGAACAAATGTATCACCAACATGAATACTGATGAGTTTCTTTAGACCAGGAGCAAAAACCTTTTTGCTACCATTTATGATTATGCAGCTAGGGCACTAAGCACCCTGTGTTAAGGTCACTTTAGGGAACTAAAGAGCCAAACTACCAAATTAGCTCATCTGGATTAGTGCAGATTAAGACAAGGATTTATACAGCATTCTTGTTTCAAGGGTACTAGGTACAGACTTAATGAACACTTCAGTAACTGCTTGGAAAACCGAATTGAAGCTGTGATTAAATAAATGCAAACATTCTAAAAATCTGTTCATCTCTCTTGGGCCCTACCCTAATCTATAACCTTCTTTTTGGCACCAATCCTTCTTACTGCTATAGAGATCCAGTGAATCTCACGGATAAATTAATGGAAACTGGTACAAACTAGTGAATACACACAGGATGCAAAACAAAATCCTCCAGGAGATGATGAGACCTGCTGCAGGTCAGCAAGGCAGAACCCTCAGCTAACTAGAATTTGTAATGTCCCTCCACACAATTGCACATTCCTCTGACCAGCAAAAGTAGGACATTGTGGCTTTACCTTGGCATTATACAAACTGTTCTCATTTTTTTCCCCTACCAGAGCACATACAGCCCTTAGATAGTTAGATCAACTTTGAAACCACTAAGAGCAATTGTGGTTTCTTTCCTCTGATGAAAAGATTGAAACAGTTACTAAAAAAGATGTCTTTTATCGCGTTGTATTCCAAAAATTGAGAGATATTCTGTCAAAAATGTGAAAAGTCATGGCTATTCTTTATGTGGCCAAGAAAGGAGGATATAAAAAGATGAGAAATCTCACACCTCACAGGGATTAAAGATTGGGAGTAACCCCTTCTTAGCTATTAACATCTATTGAAAAAAAGGAGCTGCTCACCAGCATGCAGAAAGCTTTGAAAACGCTTGCTTACATGGTTACCCCGTGCCTGCTTACCTCTTCTACATATAAAAGGTAAATGGAACATCACTGGGGGCAGATTGTTCATGCACAATCCGTTAATCCTTTGTGATGAGCTCCCTCCCTCTGAGGTTTTTACATCAAATGAGACAATGACTATGAAGGCACACTGAAAATGGTAAAGCTTTATCTGTGATTATCAATGAGTGTCACAGTTTTCTAAGGTATCTTTCGTGGGAAGCATGGTAGGTAGAAAAAATAATAGCTGGGCCTACATATTTTTTTAGATTCCGCAATGTAATTTAGTTCTAAATAAACCAAGGAGTTTCTTTTCCCCCTAAATTTGTTGGCTTCAGGTCAGTTTGGACAGGCAATCCTATTCACCCAACTATTCTTCTCTCCAAGCTTTAAGGGCAGTTTGACTCTGGATTGGAGCTAAATGAAACATGGCTGTGCACAGTCGGCAATCCTCTTTCTTATGAATGCTTTATCTCTTTTGGATATTTGTGGTTAATTGGTTTCTGTTATAAATGGCTTCACTTCAAGCCACTGATTTATGAGCTTGAGATGCCTGCCTGAGAGTCATTAGCCTTCCTCCTAGGACCACCAGAGACCGGCAGCCACCAAAGTATCTCTTTGAAGCCTAGCTCTTATTTCCAGATAACAGTACAAGCTCTGAAACCATTTTAAGATTTGGTAGAGGATTATAATGTGTAATATTGACTTAGAGAAGTGCCCCAAGGCCCACAGGCAGCTCTTCACATTTTCATCAACTCTGTTGGAGAGCTGGTCCAGTTTTGGCATGTTCAGAATCCGCTAGGGTTCTCAGAACTTGAATCTTCTTGGGTCTCTTTCAGTCAGGAGAGCTGGCTCCTCTTCTTCTGAGGTCATCAAAATAGATTCACAGTGTGAATGTATACTTTTTATTGGTAGTGGATATTAATTATCAAGATTAGTAACAGAAACTTAGAATATATTTCTGTATTCATGTTCTTATTTACACCAGCTATTCAAAGTGCTGGGATTCTCATCTATTGAGTTTACAGAAGGCTCAATTCTTCTGGCAGCTAAAAGAGGCCAAGGTGATTGCTAGCCTGCCTGAAGAGAAGCATGTGAAATCAAATGCAATTCATGATCAGCAGCACTTATTTTATGACTGGATGGGTAGCCAAGTATACCTTTGCATCCTTTGTGAATTCTAATCAAATACATGTGAAGAGAAAAATCCTAATAGTTTTTACATTTGTCTTTAAAGCTAATTATATTTTTAACCTAAACAGTAAATTAACTCTTTCAACTGTTTTCTTTTTGACTGAGAATTGATTTGTTCCATTTGAGAGGAATATAAAAAGAATATGCATAGTTGAGTCTTGTTTGAGCTAAAAAACTAAGGTATATTGGTCAATTTCCTTTCCAAACTAGATAAAATTCAAAAGGTGACAAGCAGTTTAGAAAAATAACAGTAACAGCATTTGCTTGACTCAGGCATGCATAAATTAGTTTGGGAGACTTCACACACATAATGTCTGTGCAAAGAGGGTTTTATTAACACAGAGCTTGAAGCTTGGAAGAGTTCATGCATATTGCACAAGTAAACAGACTCCTTTCTTAAATGTCATTAAGTAGAGTCTTTTTGGCAATTTAATTTTATTTTCTAGATACAAAGAGTGAGACTTTAAAAATCAAAATTAATTTAAAAAATATAAGTAGCACTCCTGCAAAGAAGATTAGAATGCTGAACATCCTTTATCCTTTCTATCTGTATGTCACATATCACAGAAAAATATACTGCCAACCAATGTGATTCAACCTCCTGAGAACTGATTTGTAGTAGACTCAAGAATCATTACTGATGAAACCCAGAATAAATTAGCATTTCTCTTATTTATGCATTTGGTAAGTTACTGGCAGCACAAGAGGAAAACACTAAAGAAATAAAAACGCCCAGATATAGCCTATTGACTTGCAAGCTCACTGCATTTCAGACATAATTTATAAAAAAAGCTATGTTTTCCAGGTCAAAGATTATTCATTATCTTTAAAATACAGTATTTTTCTCTCTAGTTAAAAAATTCACACACCTAAAGTGTGAAGTGTGGTTGGAGTTAAGCCTAACAAGAGAATTTATTTTTATGTAAGATGTAGAAAGGAATGAGATACTTTTTCATGAAAATGTTCTAAAAATAAAATCCTACATTATTATAACTTGAAGAAAAGAAAAAAGAATAAAAACTGAAAGGATTGGCTACCCATAACTATAATGTTTAAGTTACTAAATAAAAATAAAAATTTTAAATGTAAGTATAACTATAAATAATTAGAATACCAGCCACCATTTATTGCCCATGTTGAAGTGCCCTAGCACTTGACTAAGTGTGTTAGAGTGAATATGGCAATCATTCTTCACAAGTCTATGAGGTAAGTATCATTGAGATTTACTGGTGAGAAACCTGTGCCTACAGAGTAACTTGCCAAGAGCCATACAGCTGTCAATGTAAGAAGTCTAATCCTGAACTGACCTGAGCTATTAGCCTCTCAACAGTGTATCTTGCTTAGCCATAAAAAACTGAGCAAGAATCTGTGCATGTAAAGAAAGTATAAGCTTAACCTACAGGAAAGGCTACATAGTCACAATCCTGGCTCAAATGATGGAATAGACATTACTCCTATAGAGAAGGAGAAGGGAAGCATTTGAAATCAGGTAGCCTAGCAGTGCTAACACCTGGGGAAGCCTGCAAATTCAAGGCAGCTGCCTCCCAGCTCACCCACCATGTCCTGGCTCTGTCAGCCCTACGAAAAGGTTTGCCCTTAATAGGGACTGACTGAGGACTTTTACAAAAGATAACATCTATGTATGTGGCTAAAGGCAGAAAGCACAAAAAATAATCCTTTCTTTGAGACAGGTGACAATGGATCTTTGCCATTTGGGGGATTGGTAGGGATTTTGACACTAGTTAGGGAGGAAAAACTGTCTACTCGAGTATGTGTTGATGGTAGACAGCCCCGGAAACAGGCTATAGGGAAGACAAATCCTATTAAGCCAGCTGGGAGGACTGAGAGCAGCTGGTGGGTCTGGAGGCTGCAACAGCTAGGAAAGGCTTGGAAAATCTGCATTGCAGATAAACCTCAAGAGAAACAGCTGAACTCTTAACATTGCCCCTGCCAGCTTTTCTCCTGAGAGCAGAATGGCCTCAGGTGGTGTAATGGAGGTTGTATATAATTTCCAGGCCTTTCTGGTGGCTTTGGATAACATATAATTCCATCTATCATCTTGCTGCTTTTCACCTGTCGATGTGTGTGGGCTTTTTTTGTTTGTTTATTTTTATTTTGGGTAGGAGTGAAACGGGTAGAAAGGAGCAAAGGGGCATAGTAAAGGAAACTGTGCAGTCCCTTCAATGCTCCTTTCACAGGTCTTAGCTTTTGTTTAATGTTAGGCTTTGTTTTTATCAAACTGTACCATTCAGTTTCAAAACAACATCAAGAAAGAACTGAGCACCTACCTTATTTGTTAACAAGGGAGTAATGTAATTTGGAAGGTCATAGTAATTACTACCAGTTATATAACTTTTGCTCTGTAAATTATCTTCATTAACTTCCTCAATATCCTAATAAGTTTTTTTATTATCACTCCTGTTTTATCCACCTGAGGCTTGGTAAATTTCCAATATTTCACAGTTGATGAGGATTTGAACCCAAGGGTATCCAATTTCAAAGTACGGACTTATTCCACTACATTATAACTCATTATTTGCTAAATGCCTGTTATGTGCCTGACATTCTGCTTGCAAAAAAGGAATAATTTACCAGCCAGAGCCTCCAGAAATTTCTGTTCTGTTGAAATGAAGGCAATTTTAATAAATGTTTTCTTTAAATACAGGCAGTTATTATAAAACATTTCTAAAACACTTGATTTTTTTTCTGGAATGTGTTCCCAATAGTAATTTGGAATTCTGTAAACAAAATAACTGTAATTAAAGTCTGATATATGATCACAAGAAAAATAAATGTCTAATTAAAAGGAGAAGGTGCAAACATGGTTTTGATGATCCAGAGGATGGATGGGATTTTGATAAGTGGAACCTTGGTTGGGATGTCAGTTAGGTGCGCTTTTTGGGTGAAGAGAAGAGAATAAAGTATCAGCTGGTCAACAACATTGTCTGAACAACTATTCTGTACCAGTCTGTGCACTGGGTGCTGGGGTTCAAGTTAAGAATAGGACAGACACAAGGCCGGGCACGGTGGCTCACGCCTGTAATTCCAGCACTTTGGGAGGCTGAGGTGGGCAGATCACAAGGTCAGGAGTTCAAGACCAGCCTGGCCAATATGGTGAAATCCAGTCTCCACTAAAAATACAAAAGTTAGCCGGGCACGGTGGTGGGTGCCTATAGTCCCAGATACTCTGGAGGCTGAGGCAGGAGAATCACTTGAACCTGGGAGGCAGAGGTTGCAGTGAGCTGAGGTTGCACCACTGCACTCCAGCCTGGGTGACGGAGTAAGATTCAGTCTCAAAAAAAAAAAAAAAGAATAGGACAGACACTCATGGAGATTCTAGTCTTGTAGGAAGATGGGCACTGATCTGATAAATGCTAAAGTGAGAGAAGTATAGGGGCTCTGAAAGTACATAATGGTCAAGTCTAACAGACCAGATGATGAGAGGCTTAATCTGAGACCCAGTCAATGAGCAGGACTTCAGTAAGCAAAAGGGAGAAGGGTGGGAGTGGGGAGAGATGGGAGGCAGCATAGAGAGAGAGTACCAGGCCAAAAAAATGCAATAGCTGCGGGAAAATCAACTCAGGATGGACCTAGAGAGTCAGGCAGAGGCAAGATCATGGATGGCCTTATGGCACAGTTTATTCTGCACTTTAGGGTGAATGCTATGGGAAGTATTGAAAGGTTTAACCACAGAAATATCACGATTAGATTGTATTCTGAGAAACAGTCCAGCTACCATGTGTACAATGGTTCCTGTGAAGCAAGAGTTGATACAGGAAGCTGTTGCAGTCATCAGGGTTCAAGATGATGAGAGACTGAACTAATACAATTCATGTGAGGATAAAGAAATGAATGGATTTGAAGCCTGTTTAGAAAGTAGAACTGAATGGAACTTGGTAACTGATTGGACTGGTATATTTTTGGTAACAATTTTAATATAAAACTGATTTATATGCAGAACAATGATGAAATGATGGTTTGGAATCTTTGAAAATAAATATAAAGTTACAAAATTATCAAACAAGTGATTAAGTTTGACTGTAAATAATAGAAAAACCCCAATTAACAGTGGCTTAAACAAAATAGAAATATATCATAAGAATATCTCATATCAAAAATGGCTGCCGAAGCTCCAGTCACTAAGTCGGAATTCCCACCAGAAGAAAGGAGGAAGAAGTGAGGAAGAGTACACTTACTCCATTTAAGTAGTTGATACACATTTCACACTAAACTTCTTTTCCAGCTTACTGGCCAGAACTTAGTCATATGGTCACACCTAGTTACAAAGGAGGCTGAAATTCTGGATCTTTTTCTGAATGGCCAAGTATCCGTTAATCTCCCAAAAGCAGGAGTCCTACTTTTACTGAGGAATAAAGAGAGAATAGGTATTGTAATCTATACCACATTAATTATTATAATTAATCTATACCACATTAATTATTGGCCTTAGGTATGAGTTAGAAAAAAGACTTGTAAATTGTGCCACCTTTTTGCAACAACAGAATATTAAAGCATAAAACACATCAAAATGAACTTGCTTTGAGTTAGCACTTCATGTTTTGCCTAAATCTCCAAGCACATTTCTAAATTTCAATTACCATTCAGATGGGCTGCGTAGGTTAAACAGAGCCTCACCATCAGTAAATATGATTTTCTACTGCAACAAAGCAGCCTCAGCTATGCCAATATTTGAACATAGTTGTTTATGGTTTCATTTCCTTTACTTTTTAATAGGGGCCATAAAAAGCCAAACAAATGCATTTTATTCACATTCCTTTGCATAAGGCCTTGAATTTAAAGTATGTCATGTCACCAGATCCATTAACATTTAACTAGGGTTGGTGACTTATCCTCTGCAAATAGTCAACATTAGAATGTAATAACTGCATGCAGAAAATAAGAGTGAATAGCAGTCATATATCTAATTGTATATGCATCATGCTGCATACATTCACATGGTGTGCTTTGTTTGATGTGTTTTCAGTTTATTCCTAAGAATAAAGGCTATCAATAAAGACGCTGTGTTTTAATAATTTAAGGACAATACATCTTTTATCATATCCACAAATGGTTTCCAGTGCGTTGAAGTGAAAGGTCACCGTGATCCTTAACTTTCTCTCTACATTTAATCTCCTCTTCAATTTTTACAATTAAGCTACTTTACTGTTTTTCTTTTCTTTTTTTTTCTTTCTTTTTTTAAAAAAATTATACTTAAGTTCTAGGGTACATGTGCACAACATGTAGGTTTGTTACATAGGTATACATGTGCCATAGGTATTGGGTGCAAAAGTAATCTATACCACATTAATTATTGGCCTTGGGTATGAGTTAGAAAAAAGACTTGTAAATTGTGCCACCTTTTTGCAACAACAGAATATTAAAGCATAAAACACATCAAAATGAACTTGCTTTGAGTTAGCTGGGTTTGCTGTACCCATTAACTCGTCATTTACATTAGGTATTTCTCCTAATGCTATCCCTTCCCCTGCCCCCTACCCCATGACGGGCCCTGGGGCTTGATGTTCCATGCCCTTGTCCAAGTGTTCTCACTGTTCAATTCCCACCTATGAGTGAGAACATGCAGTGTTTGGTTTTCTGTCCTTGTGAGAGTTTGCTCAGAATGATAGTTTCCAGCTGCATCCATGTCCCTGCAAAGGACATGAATTCATCCTTTCTTATGGCTGCATAGTATTCCATGCTGTATATGTGCCACATTTTCTTAATCCAGTCTGTCACTGATGGACATCTGTGTTGGTTCCAAGTTTTTGCTATTGTGAATAGTGCCACAATAAACATACATGTGCATGTGTCTTTATAGTAGCATGATTTATAATCCTTTGGGTATATACCCAGTAATGGGATCGCTAGGTCAAATGGTATTTCTAGTTCTAGATCCTTGAGGAATCACCACACTGTCTTCCACAACGGTTGAACTAGTTTACAGTCCCACCAACAGTGTAAAAGCGTTCCTACTTCCCCACATCCTCTCCAGCATCTGTTGTTTCCTGACTTTTTAATGATTGCCATTCTAACTGGTGTGAGATGGTATCTCCTTTTACTGGGTGCTTCATGTACTAATCTTACTGAGAAAGCAGAAACTTTCAATTAACTGAAGCCAAATAAAATCAATAATAGTTTTGTGGTAGCTAATTAGCACCACTAAATTATACTCATTTTAACATAAATATTCATATTCTTAATATTGCCAAGAAAAGGATCACACACATTAAGTCATATATTCTATGCCAAACCTAAATTTCACGTTTATTTTTACTTAGCTGAGAGTCTATCAACTACATTCTTGGTCTGCTTTCAACTTTGTCTTTCTGTGAGGTGAAAAATATATCCATGTGCAATTGCTTATTTTAATACTGCTACCACCATATAATTTCTAGTTCTTCTGAACTGTAGAAGGAGTTTTACTTTTTGCCTCTCCTTGGGATCACCTTGTAATTCCAATTCAATAGGGAAGGGGTTTTCCTGTAACTAATCTCGAGGTTTTCATTTATTTGTTACTCTGGATCCATGAGAAAGTCTTATATATAAAGACAGTTGACATTTATATTCTACATCTTACAATCTGTACTTCTGTGTTCCATCTCAACACTGAGAATTAGATCTTATCATTATTTTACAGAAAATAAAGGCCCAGGAAAGGAATTTTTCCAACCAGGTAGTTAATACTAGAGGTACAGCAATGAAATAATAAGTGCAAACGATTGCAGTGCAAACATATACTGTTATTATGATTATTCAGAGTAAAAAATATGAAATGTGATCAGTGATAGGAGAATTCTTACACACACTTCTATTAAGTATCAGTAAATGACAAAATTGTCAAAAATACAGTGTAATCCTAGAAGAAATTTTGAAGATATTCTAGACATCAAATGCAGATGAGCTGAGACAGAAAGAGAAAAAACACAGGGAAACATGTTTTTTTAATAGTAGGACCCCAAAGAAACCTGAGGAAACCCGAAGCTTAGAGTAATCAAATACAGAGTCCTCAAGGACTATGGGAGTAACATCATGGCAATTCATTAAGACACTTATTCAGAACAATTGAGACCCCTCTTCTTCTCCCTTGCTACTACATTTGACCCTTGAAGACTTCATCCTCAAAATAAGAACTAGTCTTTAATTAAAGCATGTAATCAGTTTTGGAACCTGGGCTAATACAGATAAATCCAAGCAGAACTAAAACACATGGTGGATGTGTGAAGATCTTAATCTGCTCATTACCAGCTTGCCAGCTCTTTCTCCATATTTTCTCTGGGATGCCTGCTTTTTTTTTGTTCATCTGTCACCAAGGCTGGAGTGTAGCGACACAATCATAGCTCACTGCAGCCTTGAACTCCTGGGTTCCAGTGATCCTCTCATATCAGCCTGTCAAGTAGCTGGGACTACAGGCAAGAGCCACCATATTCAGCTAATTTGTGTGTGTGTGTGTG
>NW_012123487.1:11241871-11255287 GCF_000951035.1 Colobus angolensis palliatus
TCATATATATAATATATACACACACACATATTTTGTAGAGACAGGGTCTTGGTGTGTTGCCCAGGCTGGTCTTGAACTCCTGGCTTCAAGTGATCCTACTGCCTCAGCCTCCCAAAGTGCTGAGTTTACAGATGAGAATTAATGTGCCCTGTTGATACCTGCATCTTGACAGATTCTGCCCTATGATCCTCAACTAGTTCTTCATTTTTTTAATTAAAAAATACAAGTTAATAAAATAAAAACTTCAAAATCAAGATTTTTGAGAAAAATAAGCAGCACAAACAATAACAATACATTTTAAAAACCACTCTTGAGGAAATAGAGGTGATTCAGGAAAGAAGAGAGAACTTAATTTTTCTCAGAGAGATTTGAAAGAATGTTATTTATATACTTTAAAAATGAACATCCTTTTAAAATAAATTATGGAAAAGTATCAATCAGAAAATAAGAAAGAATTCTTGGAAATTAATATATGACTACCTACTAATTTGAATTTAAATTGATTATATAATTTGAATTGATTTTTAAAAATAGAATTAGCAGGACTAAAGGTAAAGTTGATGATTCAGTTGACAAAAAGAAAAAAAAAACCTAGAATGGAGAAAAAGTGAAAAAATGACTTAAAATATTTGAAAAAGGAGACATTATAGATTCTGAAGGTTCCATATTTATCATTAGGAATCACCTAATCACAGAACAGAGGCAGAAATAGCAAGAAAAATCAAAGAAGAACAAACCACAATTCTTTTGAATTAAAAAGATATCATTAAAAAGTCTGATTGCCAAATAGGTTAAATAATAAAAGACTTTCATCTGGACACATCATTTTCAAGCTGCACAAAATTCCTAAAGCCTACTAAAAAGAAAACCATCAAAGTATTTCACAAAAGAATGAGAACCTGACTTATTTCAGGCTTCATATCAATAACACTGGATGCTAAAATGTAATGGAGCAAAACTGCACAGCTGATCAAATTATCAATCAAGTATAAGTACCATGTGAATATATAGTTTAAAACATGTAAGGACTCAGATTTATCAGTGACTGGCCACATATGAATAAATGCCTTCAGAAGGAGCTCCAGTCAAACCAAAAGGAAATACAGAAAAGATAACATGAGATAGAAGACACTGGGAGACACGAATATAGCCTAAAATGAGGGTGAGTCAGTCATGACTTGTGGGCCAAATACAGCCACCATCTGTTTTTGTAAATAATGTTTTATTGAAACACAGCCGTGCCTATTCATTTACTTATTGTCTATGGTTTCTTTTGTGCTACAATGACAGAGTACATTGTAGCTGCGATAGAAACTGTGTAAGCTGCTGTGATGGTGATTAGATGACCCTCAAAGCCAAGAATATTCACTATCTGCCCCTTTAAAGAAAAAGTGTGCTGAACCCAGCTTAGAAGAAGAATTAGGTTGAAAAGGCATTAAAGTCTCTGGATCTCAACACTTAGAATATTTTCACTTGAAAAGCAGGAGTTGGGGAGACACAAGATTACCTTTACTTTTCAGTGGTTCTGATTACAGTGTTTGATTCAATAGGGAAATATATTTTTTGAATATATTCAAAATATTTTTGAATCAACATAAACAAAATACAGATTGCTTAATTATAAATACAGAACAGAATACATTCATAATAAACTTTGACAATATAAAAATTATAATAACCTAACAAATGGAGGGGAGAGGGAGAAAGTGTTAGTGTGCTAAATTTCTCACTTTTTATTGTAGTAAATCAACAGATACCGTCCAAAGTTAAGAAATGGAAGTATACTATTTACAACTAAAATGGTAATCAGAAGAACTCTTGGGGAATAGTAATTATCAAAATGGTTTTCAGTGGGATGTGAGATTGAGGATGGGAATAGGGAGGAAGACTTTCACTTTCTTTTGGCTCTCTTGTTTGGTTTGTTTTTAAACTTTTATTTGTTTACCGTAAGTAGGTATTACTTTAACTTAAAAATGATAATTGTTATTTTTTTAGACTTTAAATTCTTGTAGAAGGAGATAGAAAACGAACAACTTTGGCATTATTGACATTTTGAGCCAGATAACTCTTTATTGCAGAAAGCTGTTCATTGTAGGAGATGTAGCAGCATCCCTGGCCACCTCTACTCATTAGATGTCAGTAGCTCTTGCTCCAGTTATGACAATCAAAAATGTCTCCAGACATTTCCAGATGACTCCTGGCAGAGGGGCCCACAGGTTAGGGAAAAAGCCTAGGCTTTGGGGCCAGACAGACCTGAATTTTATTTCAGGTCCCACAAACAATTAGCTGTTTGTCTTTGGAAAATGGACCCTTGCTAAACCTCATTTTCCTTTTCTGTGAAATTAAGCTTGAAAACAAAACAAAACAAAAATGAAAACAAACAAACAAAACAAGAAACCAAACGGTCTTATGAGACTTTTTTGTTTTGTTTTTTCATAATCTAGTAAAAAGGTATGTAATTGGCAAATAATATGCATTAAATAAACAGGAGTCATTACTATTTTAACTCTAATTGTAATAATGACCATGAAGAGAAGGACAGTAGCAGGTGGAGTGAAAACCATGTGCTAAGAATAGTGGGTGAGGAGGAGAGTAAGCCTAGGCCTCAGATGCCTGGGTGAAGGTTCTAGTTATGCTCCAGAGCAGCACTCTTCAATGAAACCCAATGTGATAATGGAAATGTAATACGATATATAATGTTCTATAAAAAGAATGTGGCTATCAAGCGCTTGAAATGTGGTATGACTAAGGAAGTCAACTTTCAATTTTTAAAATTTTTATTAATTTGAGGCCAGGGATGGTAGCTTACGTCTGTAATCCCAGCATTTTAAGAGGCCAAGGTGGGTGGATCACCTGAGGTTGGGAGTTCGAGACCAGCCTGACCAACGTGGAGAAACGCCATCTCTACTAAAAATACAAAATTAGCCAGGCATGGTGGCGCTTGCCGGTAATCCCAGCTACTCTGGAGGCTGAAGCAGGAGAATCACTTGAATCCGGAAGGCAGAGGTTGTGGTGAGCCAAGACTGCGCCATTGCACTCCAGCCTGGACAACAAGAGTGAAACCCCGTCTCAAAAAAAATCCTAATTTGAATTTAAATAGCTGCATGCGGCTAGTGGCTACCATATTTATTAGCTGGCACTGTTTGAGATAGCAAATGAGTCACTAAAGGGGGAAAAACACAACTGGAAGGGTGTTCTAGTTTGTCTGGAAGATTAAGGTAGTGATGGTGTTTGAGGAAGGGAGACCAGATAAACACACTTTAGTAGCCCTGGTGTGCTAATAAGAGCACAGATGGGGTCGTAGAAAGGAGAACTGGGGAAGAGATGGGCAGCTGCACTGAGCATGGCCTTGGTGGACCCATTCCCATGGGTGTCTGCCTCAGGACACCTAACCTATGATGACCTCAGGGGCTGCTTGACCCTAATTCAGCAGCCCCTGAGGTCATCATTTTCTTTATATATTTTCCCCTTCCATGTCTACATCTGAGACCAGAACTGAGATCCAGTTTAAAATTTTTCTTTACAAGGTCTTTTAATTATCCTAACAACAGGCAAATCACAATGCCTATGTTTTAAAATGTTTTTCTGTAGATGTGCTCTTTTGAAACCTTACTAATTTTCTTTGCTATCCTGAATTCTTACTGAGTTATTTACCATTCACTTAAAATTCTGTGGAACTCAGAACTGAACAATGAGTTCTTATTAATTTATCCTTCTTTCAAATGTGTTTTAAATCAATAATATTTTATTATTTCATTTCCTGTGATAGATTTAGCTTTATCTGCTTTTAATGTTGAAACATTTTAAATCATTTCAGCAAAGACTGTGCTATTTTTACTAGTGTTTACATAAATCCATGCCACACTAATCCAAGACTTGGAAGGGCAGGAGTCTTTTAAGGTAGGGCAATCCACTTAGTAGAGGTCACCACTGCCTTAGACAGGTTCCTTATTTTAGCAATCAAGTCAGTGCATTATTAAAATATGATAGATTAGGGCAATACACTCATTTATCTGCTTTAGCTTCATAGTAGTAGGAACTAAAGTCTTTGGAGTTAGAACAAGGATATGTGTCCCAGGTTTACCATTTTCTAGTGCAGTGACCTCAGTAGGTCACTTGCATTCTTCAAACTTTAGTATTTTCATCTATAGCAAATATAATAACAAGGTCTGCCTTTCCCGTTCCAAACACCATTGTGAGCTTTGGAACACTACATATTAGAAAATGTTTCATATTACTTAAAAGTGGTACACAAGTTTTTTTTTTTTTTTTTGGTCCTTAAAATCTAAATGCAGCTTCTTAACTGGTTGCATTATTCTAACAATTTTATAATTCACAATTTATACCCTGGTTGTGTTTGCGAACTTAACATAGGGAGCTTACTCCATTAAGCATGCACACATCACATGCTTAATGTAATATATTACGTGCATTATTTCTCTTTTATCTCTTGGATTATCCACTTTCCTACAGAGGAAAAGTACAGCCAGAATTACATGAATTTCTAAGGCTCATGAGTTCTTATATGATTTTTAAAATGTTTTGATTGTTAGATCTCATATTTCCTCAAATGTCATCTTGGAAAGTCAATTATTTTAGGAATTTATGCTCCCACTATTTAAAGTATAGGTAGTCTACTTATTTTTTTTTTTTTTTAAGATTCTGAAGTACCACAAATTCTCCTGAAGTTATGTTCAAAATTATCTAAATTAGTGGCTCTTGGGCACTATGTCAGAAGAATCCTTAATGCTTGATGCTTCACCTTATTCTGTATATGTTAACATGAAATTTTACCATGAGAAAATCGTATAAAAAGCAAGAAAATAGTTTTAAAGAAAACTAAGTACAACCATTGTTCACCTTGGAAATAAAACATATAAAATGTAAGATCTTCCCAAAAAGAGACATCATTTCTTAAGTTCCTACACATGGTGAAGAAATACATTTTGGTTATAATGCATTAAATGGAGTATTTTTTCCTTAGTAATTGCCATAGGTGGATCAATGTACATCTGGCTTTTTAAAATGGTCATAATGTAGTCATTAACACAGGAGAGAATCTGAAAAAAAGGTTAATGCAAACCATCTGAGGCAGACCCAAGTGGAACCCGTGAAACAAAACAACAACAAAAACAAAAAACAAAACTTGCTCAGACTTCTATTTTGAGAAAGAAACAATCCTGGAAGACCAGAGATGATTCTGTGCTACTCTGAGACTCTTAACAATTGAATGCATGGGTATAGTATTCAAATTCTGCAAATAGTCAATTCCAGGTTGATTATGCAAAGATGACCAGTGCTGTCCATTATAGAAAGAATATACTGACACATACACACACCCATGTACAACACTCATTTTCTTAGCTTCGACTTTGCATGTGCATCTAGAGTATTTTCTAGGTAGACAACATATAGAGTGCCATGGTGCCTGTTAACATGGCTTCTCTCCTCAAGGACCTTGCTTAAGTGTTCTTGAGGAAATGTGATTATCCATTTAACTTGACTTCACATAAAAACTAATTTGATACTTCCTACAATTTTAAATTTCTAGTTTCTAAGGACTTTTCCCATGCCTATTTGACTGTTTGAGTACACACCAAATTACAAAATGATAACAAGGTCTAGAGACCTGGTCATGGCATCGTCTAGAGAGAGAACTAGCCCCTTAAGCAAAGGACAAATGCTAACAAGGATGAGGACACCACAGATATTTAACATGCACTTCAGCTATTCTGCCTTGAAGGATGGGTATGTTATATTTATTTGATTTTTTTCTTAGATATTTTACAGCTACAATGAGTGATGTGAAGGTAATCAAATAGGTCAGTGCTCTCAAGTTCCCCTAGCTAAAAGAGATGACTAGAGTTACAGTCTAGCACTGGAGGCAGAAAGGTAACATTCCTCCTGACAGAGTCTGTCAAGGCTTTTTATGAATACTTGGTCCCTCTGAACACTCTGATTGTCTACACACAGATGCATTCTCCTGTAGAGTTCTGACAAATCCCTCAGAGGGATGCAGGTTGCTGTCACCAACTGAAACAGTCCACCAAAAAAAAAATTATTTCAACGGAAAAAAAAAAACTTTCCTGAAGTCAGAGACTATCTTCTGTTTCCCTGTGGCTTTAAGCAGAGTCACCCAGGGCTTTTAGTAGGAGTGGGTGGCAAGAGGATGGAAAGTGGAGACTCAGAAGCTTCCCACAGAGGAGTGTGATGGATGTCAAGAGCTAAGGGGCCGGAGAATTTAGCAGCTCAGTACTGTGCTGGAAATCCAGGCAGAAAGGACATTAAAGTCCAAAGAAATCATGAGGCAGGATAGAACTGGAGTTAAGAAATGGACACAGGGTTATATAGAACCACATCCCCAAACCCAAGCCACCGAAATTCATGATATGGCATAATAAGCATAGAGAATGGGCAGAAAGAATGGAATGCCAGTAGCTCATTTGGGTTGATTTAATGGATTTTTCATAAAACAATAGCTGGAATTTTAAAACTCAGGAGTAGAGAGGCAATTCACTCTTTCCATCAAAGAGGTTTAAAAGTATGCTATGTTGCTGAATAAGAAGAGCTCACTTCAAACTTGCTCATCACCCACTCCTCCAATCATTTCTCATTTTTCTTGCCTGGACATTTGCCTTCTAGCCTTTTACTAATCCAAACATGGTCTCCATGGACCAGCAGCATCATTACCTGGTAGCTTGTCAAAATATAGAATCTCAGGCCCCTCTTTAGACCTACTGACTCTGAGTCTGCATTTTAGTAAGATCCCCAGTTGACTCTTCTCTGCTTTAAAGTTTAAGAAGCAAATATCTTAGCATCTACTCTTACCCTTTTATAATTCATTCTCTGTACAGCTGCCTGAGTAATTTTAATTTTATTTGTTAGTCTACTGATTAGTTCCACTCTCTAGAAGGAAAGTTCCATAAGGGCAGGAAAAGGGAATGGAATTGGGTATTCAATTAATATTCATTGAATGAATATCCTTCAGTCTAGGGTAAAGACCAGATGAGATATTCTAGGTTTCACATATTTTTTCTTTACCACTTCAAAAGCCTCACTCTCTTTTCCCTTGCTCTTATTTATAAGGAAGCTACATTTTGCATGCCAAGCCCAAATCCTTGTCCACATTCTTTATATCCTTTCCTTGAAAACATTTTCTATAAATGTGTCCTTTTTCTTATGACACAGGTAGCACCGCTCTCTGTCTGCCCCTGACTTTGGCTTGCGATTTTCCATGTTAATAAGCAGCAAAAGCCCACTGAAGTTACCACTTTCTAGCTTTTTGTATTTTATCTCTCTTTTCTTTGAGTTCTGGACTTCTTAAGTGTATTTTCCTATTATTTTCATATCCTTATCTACTCATTCATTTCTCAAGATCTTGTTTCTTTCTCCACAATTTGACTGGTTACAGTCAGACCCAGATTTAAAACTAGACCTAAAATACATGTGCAACTTTCTGAGTCTCTGTCCCTTCATTAGTAAAGTGGGTATCATAGAATCAACATCAGAGGTACTGTGATAATTAAAGTGCCTTTCACAGATGCTGGCACATGGCAGGTGCTAACGTAATCTCAGATTCTCCTTGGAGGAAAGCCGAGGCTCACTTTGAAACCACCAAATTTTATCTGTCCAGGAATTTGACAAAATAGAATACAGTGATTTTGTTGTAACTATCCATTGGAAATTATTTAAAATATTGTGTGAGAGTAATGTGCAAACTATTCCACTGCAGCATTATGGTGATAGTGAAAAACTGGAAACAGTAGGAAATAAAAATGTCCAATCTTTAAGTGAGAAAATATTATACAGGTAGCAAAATGTTGTAAGAAATGCTTAAGACACTGCTGAATGAAAAAAGGCAGAATTCAAAATTATATCCTTATGATTTTGATTATTAAATTTTAAAAGCAATAGGATAAAAAATACATCAAAATGTTTTTAAAGTGTTAACAATAATCTCTAGATTGTGTAATTATGAGTGACTATTATTTCCTTCCTTATACTCTTCTAAATTTTACAAATTTTACAAAATGTGGATTTGTTTTTATAACAAAATAATTATTGAAATAAATAATAAACCAGCAGCATTTTCCTTATTCTCATTCTTCAGTTTTTCTGGAAATTTTGAGCTTTAACTTTGTTTTCTGTAACCTTCCTTGTCCTCTTTTTTCTTTGCTTTTTTTTTTTTAAATTCTTCATTCAACTTCAATTCTTGTCCCTTATTTTGCATCTTAAATGCAGGTACTGCCAAGAGATTCCCTCTGGTCCTCTTCTTATCCTTCTTGTTAATGTCACCCACGCCCTCCCTCCCTAACTTCCCTTCTCAGCTTTGGATCTGCATGTTCTGCAATCTACGAGCCCAGTCCACCCACATATCCAGCCTCATGTCCTAAACATACCTCTTCATTTTTTATTCACGCTCTCACTCATTCATTTAGCATTTATTGGCTGTCTGCTATGTACTAGGCATTTTGCTAGCGACTAGAGATACAATAAAAATAAAAGAACTCCTCTTTCCTCGTGTAGCTCTCAGCTACTTTCTCCCTTTGCTCTTTTCAGTTATCAAATTGAAACTTCAGAGTCACCTTTGAGTCCTTCTGCTGTTCACTCTTCCTACCAATCAAGCAATTGTTCTACTCTGTATATGAACTTGAGCTCAGAAGCATCTTTCATTATCATGACCTCTTTTACATGTCCACAGTCAATACCCTCTTTGGACTTCCGTTTTTCCCCTGGGATTATTCTATCACAGCTTCTGAAGTGATGCTTTATTCAACATGCTCTCACTCATAGTTCTGATTTATCTCACACAGAGCTATAAAACAAATAATCTGAAAACACAGTTTGATCATAGTAGTCTCCTGCTCAAACTAGTCAATAGATTCCCACTGAATAAGAAACAAACCTCCTCGACTGGCATTCAAAGCCCTCTTCCAATGTATTAAGTTGAACTGAATGAAATTTTCTAATTTTATAATTCAAAAAAGATGAATATTAGCCATTTCATATGATGCAACTTTATTCTCTAAGAGATCTGTTTTTCTGCTCTATACTCTAGAATATGAATGAGATCAGTCTGTGCTTTCCCAGCATGTTCACTTCCTTTGATTCCTTTGCTAGTGTTTGTTCTTTCTGGAGCTCCTCCATACGTGTCTCCCCCTTGAATACTTCTATTCATCCCCAAGTTCCACCTCAAAACACTCATGCTCTATGAAGTACTTCCTGTTGAGTCCCATTCCAATGATTAGAATTCATGTCCTGTAATGAAGTCCCTTAACAAATTATCCATAATATGGTACATATACACCATGGAATACTACACAGCCATAAAAAGAATAAAATCATGTCCTTTGCAGCAACATGGATGCAGCTGGATCCATTATCTTAAGCAAATTAATGCAGCGGAAAAGAAAACCAAATACCGCATATTCTCACTTATAAGTGGGAGCTAAACACGGGGTACTTGTGGACACAAAGATGGCAACAATAGATGCTGGAGACTACTAAAGGGCAGAGGGAAGGAAGTAGGAAGAGTTGAAGATAAACTATTGAGTACTATGTTCAGTACCTGGGTGACAGAATCATTCATACCCCAAACTTCAGCATTATACAATATACCCAGGTAACAAACCTTCATGTACTCCCTGAATCTAAAATAAAATCTGAAAAAAAAAGTATTTGTGTCTTTCTTATGGTACCAATGAGCCTTGGTACCACTTCCTCATCTTATTTTGCTGACTCCAGCTGAGCTCCGGAAATGTTCTCCTGTAAATACTCCTTTGCAAGTAGAAAATCTTAATACATATTTGTGTAATTGTTAGCATCTTCAGTAATTTTTCTGAGTTAGTTATCCTTGAGGTTGAATTGGTATTTTTACTCTGCCCATGGCCCTGTTGCCTGCTTGTTTATTTATTTTGGCCACCTGAACATTCTTCTGCCATTATTTCACTTTAAAAAGAAAAAAAAAACCCAAACACTTGCAAGTTATAACATCAGTTATGCTATGTAGCACTTGGATTCTCTAATTTTCTTACATAGATTATGCAATTCAAAATAACACTTCACTATGACATGGAAAATGCTTTATGAATACATTTATTTTAAAACTTTCTAATTTATCTTTGACATTCATCCTTAAAGAATAAAGTTCTTCAAGTTAAATATAAAAATTAAAATATAATAGAGCTTGAATATTAGTTAAGTATTTGAGGACATATTCACTTCTACCATAGATAAATAGGATACAGAGAGAGAGAGAGAGATCTTGATTTATACTTGCAGATAAATCAAGATATTTGCAAGTATACTGTTTTAACCTTACTGCATGGAACATGAAGACAATGACTAGGTACCAAAAATATGCTAGAAAAAAAATGTGGTAAAATTTAATGTTTAATATGAAGGACTTTGGGGCCAGACTTGGGTTTGCCCAACTGTAGTCTCAATTCATTTATCTGTAAAATGGAGACCATCCTTCTCTCCCAGGATTATAGGGAGAGCTAAAGGAAATAATATATGTTAAGGACTTAGGATATTGTCTGTCACATAGTTAATAAAAAATTATACTTTTATTAATGAAAATAAATGACAGCAAGAAAGAACAGTATTCGCTAAAACCATATGATTCTAGAAGTTTCTTGACAGATTCCTTAAATATATAGAAAAGATTCTATCTATCTATCTATCTATCTATCTATCTATCTATCTATCTATCTATCTATCTATCTCTCTTTAAATGCTTTGTTGCTCATTATGGACTGGTAAGTATGACATCATTTCTCAAATTACATTTATAGATGGGGTGGGGGGAAAGGCCTCCTCCCCTTTGCTGCAGCAAAATCTTGGTCAAAGACATGAGAAGCAATAAACAATGTCAAGCCTGGGAGTAGTATTTAGGAAGCGTCCATAAGCAAAGCTCAGGCTGCAGTTTGGCATATGTCCCCCAGCTGATGAAAGTGAAAAGGGGCATTTCGAGAATTCTTTCCATTTTAATCTAAAACCAGAAAAATCCTTTTCTATACAGCCTAAAGAAATTTATACACACGGTTTGTCACTTTTATATCCAGTTTAATGATCTAATTATTATTTATTAGAAACATGTAATGAATATTTTGGGTAACTAAAAAAATGACCAGATGTCTGTTTCACAGTGTATAATTTTAAGAAAGGCAAGAACAAAAAAGCAATGGGGGAAAATGCTGACAAATTCATTTATTCATGAAATAATTAAATAAATATGTATTGAATTCCTACTGTGACCCAGGCACTATACTACGTGTTAAAAATATAAGTGAAAAAAAATGAGTGAAATCAGTAACGGAATTAACCCATCACAGTATTGACTAGAAAAACCATGATATAGGTCCCAGAATTTGACTCCAGTAGTCAAATTCTGTTCTGATTTGACCAATCTACTATTTTAATAAATTCATTTTTTATTATATGCATTTTGTCAGCATACTGCTAGATGAATTTTTAACTGGTCCTTCAAAATTTAGATGCCAGAGGCCTGTTGGTGAGACCGTATGCCCCTTCTCCAATATCCAGACAAATCCTAATAGAACTTATTAGTTCCTATTGACAACGCATTGGAGTCATTTTTTAGCGGTTAAATAATTTCATCCTTTTCCAATTCATACACATATCCTAAAGTTCAAAATTAATATAATGAGTTGCTGAATGAGTCTGAAGATTAGGAAATAGATCTTCATGTAAAATATATGCTCTCTGGATTTAATTAGTTGGGAAAATACCAAATAGATTTTTTTCCCACCAAACATAAATATTTTGACTTACTTTGAGTGAAATCTTTTAAAAAGATAGAGTGGTCTCAAGAGTTTTACAATATCTAGGAGAAAGAGTCCTGTTTGGGGGATTTCATACACGATTTCACTGAGTAATTTCTGAGGAAGAAGTGCAATATAATTTTATGTGTCTCAAGACTAGTATTAGCTTTTGTTCAATATCTGAAATAATGCAATTTCCTTTCTTAGAACACACTGATTTATTTTAACGAATTCATTCTACTGTTCAAAAATCTTTATGTGATGCTGCCTACACTCTGGAAAGCTGAGGACAGTGTCATCTACCCCTTCCCTCTCTCTCCCACAATAATTACCTATATCAGCAAGGCTCTTAAGAAGTGCTTGTGGAATGAATAAATTAAGGTTCTCATGATTATACATTGCAGATATTAACAAAGGACAATGTATTACTCTGCTACAAATATTCACACTCACAGGTGTACACTCACATACTTATAATATTTCAGGGTAAGTAGTTGGACATTATTTTCAGGTATATTTTTTAAAAACTAAACTTATTGTGTAAAATGCTTTGGACTGACAGTCTGGAGAGGAAATATTATACGTAGATCCCAAGGAAAGGCTTAAAAGGTGTTACTGATCTTCTTCTCAGCAGGGCAGAAAATGTCTTCCATTTTTTAAAGGCAAATTACAAATATAGGTTTTATTGACATTAATAGGTGTTAAAGATGGTCTTAAAGAAAAGGTAATATCCATAATAGCCATCTCAAATCAATATATATCCTGATGCTGAATTTCAAAATTAATGTTTTTCATGTAAGACATGAGGCCCAGGATCAAATGGATTCAAGTGCATTCATGGTAAGATGAAGGATTACTTTCTTATGCTGTCAATTCCAAATAAAGCAAATGTAAAATAAGTTCTTTTAAGAACTAACAACCTTGACCTTTAAATATATCCATTGCTAAAGACTGAAATGTAGATAAAGAAGTTACAGTATTTTATTTGTAAAGCCAACAATACTGAGTCATCCCTGGGCTTTCGTCTCTAGCACCCATTCTACCTGGGGAGGGCAAGGCATTTCATTTAACCATTTTAACAAATCACTTAGCAGGATTCGTTCAGATAAAATAATTACTTAGTATATTTCTCTTAAATTCAAATTAAAGAATTTTCATTTAGATGGAGAATTTTGGACTTAAAATAAAGCTGTTACAATGATAAAATCTCCAAATAAGCCAAAAATGTTGATATTTGTTAATAACTTGCAACATAGGCAAAAGATACAATTCTTTAGTCATCTTCTAATCAAAACAACTTTAGACAATAGAAGTATCTGCATAGAAAATGGTATATGCAATAGACAATGATCAACTTAAGCTTAAGGATAAAAGACCAATCATAGATAAATTAATTTAAATAAAAACATTCCAATTCTCCCCTGATTTTCCCTCATTAAAACACCCAAACAAAACATGGTACCTTTTAATTTTCTGAATGAGTAGCTCCCAATCAATGCTTCCTCGGTTAGAGACAACAAGCTGAAGAATCTACCAAAAAAAAAAAAAAAAAAAAAAAAAAAAAATCATGGAGATCTGTGCCATGTGGAACAAACAGGAAAAGATAATGCCTATTAAATGTGAAGAATCT
>NW_012123487.1:11255337-11276765 GCF_000951035.1 Colobus angolensis palliatus
CTGTTCAAAAATCTTTATGTGATGCTGCCTACACTCTGGAAAGCTGAGGACAGTGTCATCTACCCCTTCCCTCTCTCTCCCACAATAATTACCTATATCAGCAAGGCTCTTAAGAAGTGCTTGTGGAATGAATAAATTAAGGTTCTCATGATTATACATTGCAGATATTAACAAAGGACAATGTATTACTCTGCTACAAATATTCACACTCACAGGTGTACACTCACATACTTATAATATTTCAGGGTAAGTAGTTGGACATTATTTTCAGGTATATTTTTTAAAAACTAAACTTATTGTGTAAAATGCTTTGGACTGACAGTCTGGAGAGGAAATATTATACGTAGATCCCAAGGAAAGGCTTAAAAGGTGTTACTGATCTTCTTCTCAGCAGGGCAGAAAATGTCTTCCATTTTTTAAAGGCAAATTACAAATATAGGTTTTATTGACATTAATAGGTGTTAAAGATGGTCTTAAAGAAAAGGTAATATCCATAATAGCCATCTCAAATCAATATATATCCTGATGCTGAATTTCAAAATTAATGTTTTTCATGTAAGACATGAGGCCCAGGATCAAATGGATTCAAGTGCATTCATGGTAAGATGAAGGATTACTTTCTTATGCTGTCAATTCCAAATAAAGCAAATGTAAAATAAGTTCTTTTAAGAACTAACAACCTTGACCTTTAAATATATCCATTGCTAAAGACTGAAATGTAGATAAAGAAGTTACAGTATTTTATTTGTAAAGCCAACAATACTGAGTCATCCCTGGGCTTTCGTCTCTAGCACCCATTCTACCTGGGGAGGGCAAGGCATTTCATTTAACCATTTTAACAAATCACTTAGCAGGATTCGTTCAGATAAAATAATTACTTAGTATATTTCTCTTAAATTCAAATTAAAGAATTTTCATTTAGATGGAGAATTTTGGACTTAAAATAAAGCTGTTACAATGATAAAATCTCCAAATAAGCCAAAAATGTTGATATTTGTTAATAACTTGCAACATAGGCAAAAGATACAATTCTTTAGTCATCTTCTAATCAAAACAACTTTAGACAATAGAAGTATCTGCATAGAAAATGGTATATGCAATAGACAATGATCAACTTAAGCTTAAGGATAAAAGACCAATCATAGATAAATTAATTTAAATAAAAACATTCCAATTCTCCCCTGATTTTCCCTCATTAAAACACCCAAACAAAACATGGTACCTTTTAATTTTCTGAATGAGTAGCTCCCAATCAATGCTTCCTCGGTTAGAGACAACAAGCTGAAGAATCTACCAAAAAAAAAAAAAAAAAAGAAAGAAAGAAAAAATATGTATGTGTATGGATTTGTTAACTAAATATCAAAAATTATAACTTATCAGTAAGCAAATACATTCTTTATACTCAAATAATAAATCTATGCCTGGAGGTCTGTAGCACAAAAAAAATGCAGTACTTGAATATTTAGGAAGCTCAATAATGAATTTTAAAACATCTTTACTCTGAGATTACATAAAGCACATCCTTTGAAAAACGAAATAAAAATGAAACAAAATAAAATTAAAAGCCCCGAACCATTACCAGCGCATATGCAGCAAAACCACTGAAGTCTAGCCTTTGAGAACTGCTGCAGAATCCTTCTCCGGGAGCATTATCCCCACAGGCTGGCTCTCTGGCTCTCTAGCTCCAGACAGACGCAGTCTGCAAGCCACCAGCTCGTGTCTGTGTGTACCGGGGAAAGGGAAGCTGCAAATTAGAAGAAGTCCCCGCAGTGGCGAACAGGAAAATAAGGCGAGTGGGAGAGAGGGAGAGAGCTCACTAGCCTCAGAATTTTCGAGAATGATGACAAGCCACTCAGCTCCGCCATCATTCACTGACAATAGGATGCAGCCCTCACTTACGATTTAGCGGTTTGCCATAGGGGCTTCTGGTACCAAATGCCTGACAGGCATTTTAATTGCCTCCATCCAAGTGTGTCCCCAGGAGTCGAGTCTATCAGCCTATGAATGTCATCATCTGGTCTCCTTTGTGTTAATGCCAGACACACACACACACACACACACACACACACACACACACACGCACGCACACACACACCACTTAAATACAGAAACAGTTTTCAGGCATACAGGATTACAAACAAGTTAAGCTACACAAACTGGACATTACTAAATACTAATTTATGAGAATTTTTATTGTCTGCATTAAGGACATCAGAGATTTGTCATTGGCAGATAATTACAATATTTTTAAACTATCGCATATTGCTTATTTATGTTCCAAAATAAATATGTTCATTAAAGAAATGCATATTTTATGTATATTTTCCTGCAGAAAATTCAATACCCTTTTAACAGCTATAATTATGCACTTGGCCATGTTTTCCTTACAAGAGAGAAAAAACAAAAACAAAAACAAAGAGAATTAGAAAACCAGGGCCAATATGTGATTTCCGGGGGCAATCTATTTTATGCCACTTACATACAAAAGCAAAAGGAGGTGGCAACAAGCTTGGTCCTGGGACTTTTCAGTCCCTGAGGGCCCAGGCAGAGAATACAATCTTTGGCATAATCTGTATCCCCTCCATGTTAGCAACTGAAATTAGCAGTTGAATATCCCTGTTTTACAGTGCCCCTTGTGTAGGGAGGTTAAGTGTGGAATAATTCCCTGCATTTATTTCCTGGAGAAAAGGGAAGGAGAAAAATGTCAATAAATAAATTAATTTTTACAGCATTGTTAGCAACCTGAACCAGTGAATGGAACAAAATTCAATGAGAACCAAAAAGGCCAGCTGTGAAGAAGGTTGCTGGGAAGAAGCATCACCATGGTTACTGGAAACAGAAAGTCTTGATGGCAGAGGAGAGAGAACGAGACTACAGGGAAGGAAATTGAGAGACAGATGATATGTTTCTTTCTTTTTCTTCTTCTTGAAAGAATAGCCTCCATCAGTTTTATACTGTATTTTGAATTCATTAAGATAAATTTGCATTCTCCTTGAGCCACCTTTCTGCCCCATTTTTTAATCACTAGCTAATTTTGCTTTCATAAATATTCAAATTACAGTTCTTTTGTATGAGATCAATTCTGCTACCCCTTGCCTCTGTCCAAATACTGGCTTCATGGAAACGACTTAGCCTAGTCCACATCCTTTGTTTCATAGGTGAGAAAGCTGAAGCCCAAAGAATATGACCAAGGTCACAAAACCGAGGCACCCGCAGAGTTTCCTGATTCAGTCCTCTGCTTTTCTTCTCTAACCAAGTGACTTTCTTTCCCTGATCTCTTTTGCTCTGTTTGCAAGCAATACAGATTTCAGAAACATCCTTTGTCTGTAATTTTGTAAACCTTCTTGTATTTGCTAAAGCAGTGATGTCCCTCTTTAAAATGCATTGCAATCATTCTGAAGACTTTTGCAAATATCTTTGCTGGATTGTATTTGAAGTCTGAGGAATCTGGGGTAATTATGTCACTGCTTTTCTTTCATTTCCAGTCTGGCAATCAGATAAATCAAGCATGATTGCCCTTTTGTGAACCTATCTTGTTGAGCCTGAACTTCATCATCATATACTAGGCACTTTTATCATTACTGGCCTCATTCTTTCTGCAAGCATAAAACTGAGTAATCAAATTGAGTCAGTCTCTCAAGGCACCTTCTAGGTATAGACAAGGTAAACTTTCCTGGGTTACCAAAAACAATGAAGTTGGAAAATGGAGAGCCAAGGTAAAATTAAAAATTACAATAATAATGATAATAATTCATTCTGAAACAACCACTGGAGGGCGCAAATTTTCTTAAAATCTTTCTAAACCACTCAGCAAATGTGGCTAGAATTTTGACCTTCATGTTTTACTGTTTTTATTTTCTTTCCAAACTATTCTTTCACTATTCAGTTCATATGATTCAATGCTTTTAGATTAACTCATCTATAGATAAGGTCAAACTGCTTTTTTGATGTCTAAAAGACAGTTGCTGCCACCATCATCACCCTCTTTCCCCAGTATGTAGCTATAAAACGAATAAATCACATTTTTAAAATGTATGACTACCACAGGTAATAATCACAAGAGATTTCAGGTGTTAGTGAATCCTACATACTGGTTAGAATTCTTCTCCCAACCTCGCAAAAAAAAAAAGTCCCTTTAAATACAATCTCCCTGTTAAATGTCTATTTTTTTTCAGTGATTTTGGATAATAAGGTGATTTTTCAAAGTGAATGTTTTATTTTAACGTATTGTCTTCTGTTCACGTCTGAACATAAAAAATGATGCCTAAGACTTATGTCTTGAAACATGAATCATATTCTATCATGAAAGCACATATAAGGGTCCTGGTCAGTCTAAAAAAATAGCACAGCTTCCAAGAACATATAATACTCTCTGGAGATCACTTAATATTTAGGGATACCTAGCTCAGTACATGAGAATGAGTTGGTACACTCTCTTTTCTTTTTTTCCCACTTGTTTCCAACATGGAGTAAGTACCATATGTGAAACATAATTACTGCCCTTAGGTATGTCATATTCTAAGAATACAAGATAACAGACAATTGAGATACTTCTGTGAATTTTTAGATCTTTCATATTCATGCCCAAAAGCCTAAACTGGTGCTTGCCTTACCCTTCTTCTGTCTGACAGTATTTTAGACCTTGGATTACCACCATGCATCCATTCATTTAACCAACTATGATGGCACACATACATATTTTTCAGACTCTTTACAGGTTCTGGGAATGGGAAAAAGAGGGAAACAGGATTTCCTTTTCAAGAAACTTCATTTGATAAATTAGTTAATAGAAGGCCAGGTGTGGTGGTTCATGCCTGTAATCCCAGTACTTTGGGAGGCCGAGGCGGGCAGATCACCTGAGGTCAGGAATTTGAGACCAGCCTGGCCAACACATAGTGAAATCCCGTCTCTACCAAAAAAAAAAATACAAAAATTAGCTGGGTGTGGTGGTGCATGCCTGTAGTCCCAGCTACTTGGGAAGCTGATGCAGGAGAATCTCTTGAACCCAAGAGGCGGAGGTTGCAGTGAGCCGAGATCACATCACTGCACTCCAGCCTGGGCGACAGAGCAAGACTCTGTCTCTCAAAATAATAAATTAATTAATTAATTAATAGAAACCTAACTTCACACTTCCTTTTCTGACTTTGATGAGATACTATGACTCCACCCCTCTTATATCTGCTTCATTGTAGATGCCTGATCTTTAAGAATCTGATTTAGCAATACTCCCAAATTTAGTTAATTCACCCCTATGCCTCTTCTGAAAGAACTCTGATTTCATTCCCTAATATATTGGTCTGTGTATTTGTGTATCACTCCCTAAACTCTCCAGGAATGAATAATGGAGGCTTATATTCCTTACCTCCTTAAAGCCTTTGCTCATAGATCATCTTCCAACCAGGGCTCTCCTAACTACCATAATGAAAGTTGCAAACATGCCCTTCCCACTTTTCATCCCCTGCTGCATTTTACTTTTTTCCATAGCACTTATCATAACATAAACTTTTCTTATTTATTTCTAACTTCACCCTGCTAGTTCCATGAGGGCAGTCATTTTTACATGTTTGGGACACTGGTATCCAAAGCACTTAAAACAGTGCCTGGAACGTACTGGCACTCAAAAATATTTTTTAAATGACTGAATATGAAAAATCACACTAGTATATGAATTGGAATGTCTAAACACAAGAGAAGTCATTGTATTCCATATTGTCTTCCCTATTCTATATATTCAGTCTTTCTGATAAAAATTGCCTTTTATTTGTAAGTGACTTCTTGCCATATATTTTGTAATCAATATATTTTATAATTTCTATTATAGGATGTAAATCTATTTTAAATAGAGACTTGTCTCCTACTCTCTTTGAATTCTGCAATGTACCTAGCATGGGGCTAACAGCTTTTAAATGCTCAGAAAGAGTTTGTTTGATACATCATGTCTTCTCTTGGTATTAAAATGTGCTAAATGATAATTTTTAGATTTTTAAAATAAAATTCGACGTATTAATGCTGCCTCATGGCCAAAATATTTTGGAATGATCTTTATAGAGATACGACTACACTTACTAAAATTTGTACTTTCAAAAATTTATAATAGAAATAATACTTATGCTTTCCCCTAGTATTCTTGAGTTTGTTATTCTAAATCAAATAGGCAGATGTCTAAGTATTTTATAAATTATCATGATATCCAAAATCACTGAACACTGTCTTGCTTTATTTACTGTAGATGACATTTTCTCTTCCAACAAAGTTGGTCCACACAAAAATATATTGTGGTCAAAAAAGACAAAAAGTGTCATAAGTAGCACATTGGTCTTAAATATACAAAATGATAAAATTCTATTACTTTGTACCTACAAAATGCCAATTTCATATGGTTCCACCTAATACCTAGAGAAGCTATACATGGATGCGGGATTGGGTAGTGCGAGTTGTACAAAATGACTCCCATGTTTATTGCAGCATTATTCACAATAGCCAAGATATGGAAACAACCCAAGTGTCTGTAGATGGATGAATGGATAAAGAAACTATAATCTCTGTGTCTGTCTCTCTGTCTGTGCGTGTGTGTGTGTATTTATATTATGCAGCTCTAAAACAGAACAGGATCTTGCCATTTGCCACAATGTAAATTAGCCCGGAGGACATTATGCTAAGTGTAGTAGGTCAGACACAGAAAGAAAACATTGCATCAGCTCACTTATTTGTGAGATATAAATAACAATAATAATTCAAGTTTACAGAGAGTGAACAAAACTGTGGTTACCAGTGACAGGGTTGGAGGACAGTTTGGGGGTGGTGGGGAATGAGGAGATGTAGGTTAGAGGATACCAAATAGCATCGTGTAGAATGAGCAAGTCTAGAGATCTAATGTACCATGAGAACCATAGGTAATAACATTGTACTGTACAAAAAAACAAATAAACATCACATGGTACCCCATAAATGTATACAATTATGATTTGTCAAAAATATTAATAATAAAACTTTTAAAAAATGTGGTATATTCATAAAATATTGTTTGGCAATAAGAAAGTGAAGTGCTGACATGTCACAACACAAATGAACCTGAAAACCATTATACTCAGTGAAAGAAGGCGGTTACAAAAGGCCATATATTTTATAATTCCATTTATATGAAATACCTAGAATTGTCAAATCCATAAAATGGGAAGTATATTAATGGCTGCCAGAGGCTGGGGGCAGAGGGTAATGGAGAGTGACTACCAATGGGTAGGGGCTTCTTTTTGGGGTAATGAAAATGTTCTGAAATTTAGTAACGGTTATGGGTGCACAACTCTATGAATATATTAAAAGCCACTGAATTGCTGAATTGTATACTTTATAAGAGTGAATTTCATGCCGCGTGAATTATATCTCAATAACTCATTAAAAAATAAAATAATAAGGGGCCGGGCACAGTGGCTCACGCCTGTAATCCCCACACTTTGGGAGGTCAAGTCGGGTGCATCACCTGAGGTGAGGAGTTGGAGACCAGCCTGGCCAACATGGTGAAACCCCGTCTCTACTAAAAATACAAAAATTCGCTGAGTGTGGTGGCGCGTGCCTGTAATCCCAGCTACTCGGGAGGCTGAGGCAGGAGAATTGCTTGAACCCAGAAGGCGGAGGTTGTGGTGAGCCGAGATCACACCACTGCACTCCAGCCTGGGAAACAGAGTGAGACTCCTTCTCAAAAAGTAATAATAATAATAAACAAAAGAAAGAAAAAAAGTAATAAAAAGGTCCCAGTTTCTAGAGAGCAAGTCTTTGAATTCCATGGCCACTAATTAAAATATGACAAGTTTATAATTCAGTCCATGGCACCTTCCAGATTATTACAAATTGTTAGAAGCATGGCTCCAAAAGCTATTGATTTTTTTGAGGCCATGAGACTCTGATTCATGTGGGAATCTGAAAATCTTCTACAAATGTTTTTTAATTCCTTAACAAATTCAATTGCAGGTCTGTAGATCTCCATTTAAAAAAATTTCTTTTACATGGACAAATGGATTAAAATGGTATCATAAATGAAAGACATGTGCTTTAGTGGATCCCTGATTTATGTGATAAAGAACAACTGGTCAGGAGTTAAAAGACAATCACTAAGCATCTAAAGCATAAATATATGTAAATCACTCTCAGGGCTGTCTTTTGTTTTTCATAGAAAACTATACAAATTATTAACTATATACCATCAGTGAAGCTCAGTTACTAGTTATAAAAACATCCATATGTTGAGAAACTCATGCAAATAATTCTGACGGCAAACAATGGACAAATTTATTGCTGACAGACAACATTTCTCCTGAAAAGTAGAATTCCTGAATCACTTGACTCCTACCACAAGTTTTGTTATGATTACAAAATGGACTACATTTGTTAGCTTGTTGTCTATTTGATATTTCATTTAAGTTTACCAGGTATTCTATGCCACTGAGCTCTGGACTATTAACTTACTTAAAATTTGAAAATAATATTGATATTATCCAAGCCCAAAGTCCTATAATTATCTGCCTTACTTTATATGTATTTTAACTATGTCTTACACATAAAACCCAGTAAGAAATATTTAAACAAAATATTCAGTATCTCCACTGAACTTGGATGGAAAACAAATTACAAAATAAAGTATATTTATAAAAAGCAAAGAGCCTATTGAGATATGGGTTGCATGTGGTCATCTTTGACATATTCACGTGATTTTAATTAGAGTTATACTGCAATGAGAAGGATGAATTTATTCCAACCAAGTAGGGTGAAGAGTAAGATAAGATAACTGGAAATCACTCTCCAGTTGTTCTTGAATCAGGCTTTAATACTTGTGAGTCATGATGATCAGAGTTTAGCTTGACTATTTCATTTACAATCTTAGTATGATGATTTTTTTTAAATCACTTAGATTCTTATCCAAATGTATGTACATAATACATTTCAAATTATTTTTGGATTATGCACCATCTTGAACCTCAGAGATATTCATATTTCACTGACACATTTTTCACAATTCTAAAAGTAATAAATTCTCATTTCTCTTTATTCCATCAGTGCTTTTATTTCACTTATCAAGGTAAAGCCAATGGGATGGTATAAATGGAGAGACAGAAAGAAAGACAGGTTATTCATATTGTCAGCATTCAAATCTGACTGCAATTTAATAAAATAGCTAGCTGAAAAGCCATATTTAGATTTCATATGACATTACCACCTAAGCTTATGAAATAATTATACTCAGAGTTCTATTCTTCTCACATACTTTTACCAAAGTAAAATAAACCAAACTTCTTTTTTAAAACAATGTCACATGAACCACAATTATGAAAAATAATTGTTACTTCAATTCATAAAGTCATAATCTCATTACACTTTAAGAACTATGTTGGGAATTAAAAGCTCTCAAGAGGTCGAAAAGAAACCTATAATAGTTGAACAATTAAGACTCTCATACATTGCTGATGAGAGCTTAAATTAATCCAACCACTTTGGAAAACTGTTTGGCAATATCTAGTGAAAGTAAATTCTAAACTAAATATATGGAATAATATATGAAGTTCCAGAGCAGATAAATATTCAGAGACAGAAATCAGAATAGTGTTTACCTGTGTAGAAAGTAGTATGAGAGACTGTATTGACTTGGAAGATGTACAATGTCTTCTTGACACAAGTGGCAGTGACATGGAGTAGAGGGCACTCTATTAATGTAATGTACCTTCATAATAATAATTGTAATAAATATTATGGTGCCATTGTTTTAGAAGTTCTTCATTCATAAGTTTTAGGATCTATAGTGAATACTATGCAAAAGAGTTCTTGTATAAGCATATATTTTGCAAACATACCACGTAACCATGGCTGCGTAAAGACTATATGATTACATGTATATTAAATAAACAAATTGTAAGGGTACATTCTCCTTAGTAGGGAAAGTATGTTTTATATTGGCTTTTAGTAAACAAATGGCAACTGTAAAGTAAAAACACATGAAATGAAAAATGGAAGTAAAATGTGTATTTTAGGAATATGGCAGCAAGTGAAAATATTTTGTGAAGCAGCCCTTACAGAACTATGCTATTATGACAAAAGAATGGACAGCTAAGATGCTTCCCGTATCATCCCTTTCACAAAAATCCCTTACCCATTGAGGCCTACCGTAATTGTTAGTTTATTTCAGGAATCACTAATTTCTTCTCTTCCAACCCAAATCTTACACTTCCTTTTTGGTTCGTTTAAAGTTCTGCCTTTATTCATAATGGCTTCCAAAATTCCCACAAGCACATAACATAATGTCGTAAAGCTCTTTCCTTTCTCAGAATCACCAACATACAAAACAAAAAACAAAAACCATCATTATACTATATAATATATGAGGTTGGTCCATTTTTCAGTAATTTACATTCAGTTATTTATGCTAATATTTGCCAATTTGAAAAGCATATGACACGATTCTCATAAAATGATTAAGAACCTACAAAGTGCCAGTCTTTGTGAGTACATTACTTTATTCAACAATTCTGAGAGTCATGTGTCTCTATTTTACAGTTGAGGAAACAGGCCTAATTAGGTTTAGTAAAGTGCCCAGGGGAACACAGCTGGTAAGTAGTGGAGCAGAAATTCAGTCCCTGGACTTCTCAGCTAATTAGTTTGTAATTCAGCCTAACACTTAGAAGGTATCAGAAGAGGAAGAGATAAACATAGAACTAAGAATTTTCCATTTATACTTACAAGATAGCAGAAAGGGAAGAGATAAATTGAACACAGAATTCAGAATTTTCTATTTTTCCAGGAGAGGGTGTTTAGTCAGACTACTTGTTATGTAAGTAGGCTGTGCATAAAAGAGATAAGAGTAAAAACATAGATTTTTACTTTCAGAATTATTTCAGATTCCATCAGTTCATATTTAAATAATGTATATGTATAAACACAAGCATTCCTGGAGGTGAGGAAAACATCATAATTTTAATTACTATCTATCTGGTTTAATCTTGGCAGAGGATATAGAATCATATGAGTGCAATATATGCTCATGTATTTTTAAAGAACTTTGTTGTTTGACAATTTGGGCTTATTATGTTTGTTTTGAAACATCTTGTTGAAATTAACTACTATCTTAGAAGTACAGATGATAATAGTAAAGTACATATCTTAACACAATCACTACCCTTATTTTATTCTATCAAGTTAGAAATCATCAAACATCATGGTGAATCTTAAACGTTACATGAGAAAAGACCATATCATATTATGTAATCCATGTCCATTAAAAAAGTTAACACATTTTTAATAGTTAAATTTTGGTGTGTGGACACTTTTTTATTTCAGACAATTCTATTCTTTCCATGAAGTTCTCCCTCAGATATTGCCTTCTCAAGCAGGCTTCACCTGACCATCCTATTCAATATTGCAATCTGTAATTCCTACTCCCAATCTCTCTTACTCCATTTTGCTGTCATCTTCTAATGTGCCATATAATTAATTTACTTGTTATATTTATCCTTTATTGTCTTTCCCCATTCACTTGTAAGCTTCATGAAGGCAAGACTCTGCCTGTTTTGTTCATGAATATATCCCAAGTACCTAGAACTAGGTCTGGTATATACCTGGTGCACAATAAATGTTCAATAAATATTCATTCATGCATGCATGAACACTGAAACTAAAACATTAAAGCTCATATAAAAAGCATAAATTACCTTCCTAAAAGTCTTAGGGCTAAAAGTTTCAGAAATCATGAAATAAAACATGTAGTGTAAGTGTTTCGTTTATTTTGGGTCTTGATTAGCTATTTGAATATACAAATTTTAGATTTTTCATCTTTGGCAATTTATAGGGAGTTTGAGTAACCTCTCTTCCTTTACTTCAAGTTTTAAAAAGTATTTACTTACTTTTTTTATTTCTACAAAAATTATTTTAGCAGTTTTTCTTATTTACTTGTGAATCCTTGGTTATAATTAGTAAATTTATTTTTATCTTACTTATAACCTAAATGTTAATACAAACTATATTCACTGGAGATACAGCCACCCTATAGGCAAACAATACTTGCAAGAGAAATGGGCAAACCATGAAAATTAAGAGAATTAGTGTGGAGGACTTTTTACTAAATAAAATTTTTATTTAGCAGTCAACCAGTCAAGCAGAACTATCTTCTGGAGTCATTAATTTCTTGGCTGATCTTCCTGAAAGCAGGAAATGAACCTCCATTTAATCAAATTCTCCACAAGTGGGGCCATTACAATTTCATGAAAGACTGAAATCAAATCAAATGCTACAAAATCAAATGCTACATTTCATGACAGTAGATCTAAATTCCTGATTTGTTTTTGAAAACTACTAAAAGGAGCTATTTTGTTGACTGCTTTCTAAGCATTGAAAATTAATATATCTCAATATTTTAAACCTCTCTCCTTCCTTCAGTCTTCAGCAACTTCACTGAATTGGAGAGCCAGCAGTACTTAAGAGGTCAGCTAGTGCCAATCCATTTAAATTTGGTAATCTTTAACCTTAACTTGACCAGATTATTCTGAAGAAGCTTAAATTCTGCAAGATCCTATAGCTTTTATTTTCAGCGTCTAATATTTCCAGTTCAAATAATAAAATGTCTATTTTGATGGTTTAATAAATGCAGTATCATAAGTGGAATGATTTCTGAAAATGCATATATTTATTTTGTGAATAACTGAAATCCACATTCCAAAAATTTATGAAATCCAGACATATTCTCTTGACTGTTTAGGGGACAGTGTACCCTGTAATTCCTTAGTCTCTCCTCTTCCTCTAGTGCTTGTACCACGGTTACAATAGAGATGCAAAGAGAGAATTAATTATCTATGCAGGTATTTATTTATAGATATTTTAATAAAACAGAACTACAGCACACTTTGAATATTTAGAAAGTATTCAATAGTACACCTACATGTGCATGAAAGCCCCAAATTCTCCTACTGATTGCAACCAAAGAATAAAGATGATGAATATCAAATCCCTAGTGTGAAAAGAAACAGGAACTTAGATGAAGAGTGGGCGTACTGTTTCTATTTCTACTAAAACTTCATGGCTCATTCTATCATCAGATTTCTTAGCTGCAAAGGATTTTAGGTAAAAGATATACTGGCTTTTAAATCAAAAGGAAATATTATACATAAGCAACGTCTATATATGTATATTCCTTCTCAACAGTATCATTAAGTTGGCGAGAAAGAGATCATGTTATGTTATATTTATAGTCGTTTCATTTTCCATAGTTTTGTGGCTTTTTTCCTTTTGCTACTAATAGCAAACATATAATTGAAGAAGTGTTTTATTTAATATTCTGTAAAACAGAACTCAATTTTTTTTCCAGGCATGGTCTATCTACTTTTTAATTTTAAATGGAATGCAAAAATAGCATCTGGGCCAACAGATTTGTCTGGAAGAGAAATTTCCACCCCCAGGACCACTGACTTTTTTCTTGAACTACCACACTCTTGCGTTTTGCTTTTTCATACTTTTCCATTATCTTTATTTTGCCTTCCCCTTTTCAACTCTTTCTCCTCTATTTTAACCCAGAGTAATGAGGAATATGGTCAAGGAAAATAGTTATAGAATCATTTAAATATTTAAATAAACTTTCATCTATATAGGTCCTTGGTTTTATGTTAGTTAAGGCCAAACTTGATGTGTTTTACACAACTTTCTCTAATATCTGGTAGGCTCCTTTTACACTGGTGTACAATAAATAATGTTAATTTGTGTTGTGGACATTGACCTAAAAAAAATGAAAGAAGAAGTCGCTGGTGGGGAGGAAGATATGTTGTCACTGAGATCACTGTATGTAGTGCTGCAGCATGGTATTTATTTATTTATTTTTTAACCCAGTGAAGCTAAAAAAATAAAGAAACGGGAATCAAATGTCCAGTTTATACACACTTTCTACTGTAATGCTTATAAGCATATAGATGACATATTAGAAAAAAGCAGGCGATGCCTCAACAACAGATTTTTCTAGTGGCATGGGGATGCTTCTAATTTTCTTATAATTTCTAATTTTATTTTGAAGCTGTTTAACAAAATGTATGATTGATTGATGGCCGATGAGAGAAGGGGATGTGAGGCCTGTGTTAAGAAACGCACAAAAGAAAACCTTGAGAAACTGACACTCATGAGTTAAAAGCCAAGTGTGATGAAAAGGAAACTTATTTTACAACAGAGAAAAAGCTGAAGAAGAACACAAAAAAAAACGAAAAAACAAACGGGGGTTGTGAAGATGATAGAACAGCACAGAAATGCCAGGACTGATTCAGCACTATTTGTACATCACTTGAAAAAAGAATTAAATGAAAACTGATGATGTGTGTTAGGAGAGTAAAGACACTCAAATCAGAAGGAGAAGCAAGAATATGCGACATGGATAGAGAAGAGTTGGAGGATCAAGAGCTTTGGAAACAAATAGAGTTTCATTTATAAACCACTGAGCCAGTCTGACAGGTGAAGCAGGCTGAGGCACTTGAAAGATCTTATTCAATGGCTGGCATTGCTGAATGCCCAGCTGGGTCTGAATCAGAGTAGTTTTAAACGGGAACATTGTTCCAAGGAAGATTTTAGTTTCACGTGCCTTCCAATACAGCCTTATAAATCCTGAACAGCGTCAATATTCACCAGCCAGCTGCAATCAGCATTATTCCAGAATTTGCTAGATACAGCAAGTCCGTGACAGGGGATATATTAATTAGGATGGTTGGTCCTCCACTCAGGACTTATGTGTATTGATGATATGCAAATCAGTTCAGTTCAGTCTCATCAACAGCATAAATTAAGTGCATCCTATCATGAGGATTATCTTGGAAAGAGTGAATGTCACTCTCAATAGGCCTCTGGCCTGGAGGTGCATAGTCAGCAGTCGCTGAGTGAGGGAGAATGAAAAACAGACAAAAAAGTATTTCATCATTATTGACCAGCTGGTTGCATTCTTCCCTAGATTAAATGCTTGGCTACTTATATTAAAAAATCTTTGCTTAGAAAAATTTTCTTCTTAAACATCTGTGCGGTCTGACAAGAGATTCAAAGCTAGCATTTTTGATTAAGAGACCCGATGAGCAAATAAGAAGAGAAAACAATCCTACATTATGACCTTTGTATTAAGAGTTCATATTCCATTGGGAAATGATGCCCACACAGGACAGATGTTTTGTACTAGAGAGGACGAATTTGTGACTTCTTGTTGGACTTTCTTAGGAACTTAGGTTAGTTAACAAAGAGCTAACGGCCTCAGAGAGAAAGCACAAAATTTTATGACAAATGTGAGAAAAAGAAAAAAATTTTGGATAAGGATATACCTATGATTGACATTTTAAAGAAGCTATAAATCGTGGACAGAAATAGTTAAGGAAATACAGATATAACTCAATCTATAATGTATAGATATTTTTGGTCTGGGCATAGTGGCTAAGGTCTACTATCCCAGCACTTTGGGAGACTTAAGCGGGAGGATCGCTTGAGCCCAGGAGTTCAAAACCAACCTGGACAACAGAGAGAGACCCTGTTTCTACAAATCTTAAAAAAAAAAAAAAATTAGCTGGGCATGGTAGTGTGTGTCTGTAGTCCCAGCTACTAGAGAGGCTGAGGTGAAAGGATTGCTTAAACCCAAACGGTTGAGGCTACAGTAAGCCATAATCATGTCATCAGTGTAATCATAATCACTGCACTCCAGCCTGGGAGACAGCAACTTCCTGTCTCAAAAAAATAAAAACAAAAAGAAATTTTCCATTGAGTTTGCAATTCCTCCTAATACATGTTATCCAGGCAGTTTAAAACACAATCAATGCAAAAGAGTTGTTAAAGTCTAGATTTAATAACAAATTAAATGGTAAGAGTAATCATGAAGCCTAATCAAAGTGAAGCAGCCAAGTGGTGAATCTGAGTGAAGTTCTTGAGCTTGGTGTTTATGATGGTGGGAGTCAAGACAACTGAGGTGTTCACAGAAAGGGGCGGAGACACATCACAGGTGGCAGAAGGAGTCTTGCCGTCCTGTGCAGCTGTTAGAAACCCTAAACTGTGTTGAGTGAAAGAAAGGCAGAAACAGAACAGCATGGCCATCTCTACAACATATTGCAACGAGGGCATGCAGGGGCAGGATAATGGAAGTGAGGCTCAGAAATAAAAGGAAAAAAAGTTAAAATAACATAAAGCATGAAAAAAGACTTGTATGATCTGATGATCATGAGCCAAAGAAGTGAGGATTATGAGAAGGTCAATTCTTTGCACCTGTGGATCAAAACAACCACCACCACAACAGGTTATGAAATAAGAACCTGCACTGCTCCCCAGCACTGTCTATGGGGAAAGGGCTATGAAAGTAGACATAAAGGCTGTGGCTACCCACTGATTTTGTTTTTATTTTTTTGCTCCACAGAGCTGTGCTAAATCACAGATTCTAGGACTCGCCTTTCTGTGATTCTACTCAAAAGTCTAGAGGTAAGCCATCAGTCCAATATGCATTCATTAGCATCCTGGTGATGTTGGTGCCACTGATTCATTAAATACAGTTTGAAAAACCACTAGCATAAATGATTCAAAATAACTTGGGATAAATTATTTCCTCACCAGATGTAAAGGTATTTGCCTCGTGCCTATGAAACCAACAGGGGGTTCCAAAAATGAGGTACGGGGGTCAAACTATATGTGAATATGAATTTGCACCGAGAACAAAGCATACTGAATTATATCAATGTCTTCCATATAGATATTACAAATTAAAATGTATTGTTTAAAGCAACCGAATTTCCCTTCATTTTTCTATTCGTTTTCCACTTTATATTATCCCTTTTTCATTAGCTGCAATCAGTAATAACAGGTAAAAATCCAGAAAAAAAAAATGCTCTAATCAAGGATATTTTAAGATTAACTGACCTTCATTTCACATTGACTGTTGAGAGACAAATGAAAGTACAAAGAGGATTCTAAGATAGTATTTATAACATATGCTTTAAATAAAACCTACAAATATTGCTTAAAGTTAGAAAGTTACCTTCAGCATTCTTGACATATTTTTATCACCTAGTATATGCAAGTTTTGCACTCGATACTTGTGAACTGGTAACCATAGATAAAAAGCTTATTTTTTCAACTACAAAGAAACTATAAAGTGAATAAGACACCTGTCTGTTTCAGATGAAAGTACATTACTTCAGCTTCCACAGCGTTTTACCTTGGTTGAGACCAAAACCTCCATGAGGAATTTGCGAACAGCACAGCCAGCGCCCACAAGGGGCTATGTTAATATCAACTTGTCCTTCAGAGCTTGGGACTGGATTCCAGAGCTTGGAAATTCCAGCCACACTGCTGTTTTAGTCTGAGAGAGGCCAAGGGATTTCACTATGAGCTAGAGAAGTATACCATGGTGGGTTGGGAGCTGGTGGTGATGCAGGTGTCCTTAATCTTGAACTACATTCATATGGCCTCTGAAGGAAGGTTGTTCTCATAGATCTCTACAGATAACAGTGAAAATCTTTTATAAAGTGCTTACTAAACACAGGGCAATTTTTGAGCATCGATTTGTATAGGTTGGTGCAAAAGTAATTGCATCTGTTTTGCTGTTACTTTTAATGACAAAAACCACAATTACTTTTGCACCAGCCATTAACCCGTTTAATCCTCATAGCAATTCTGTGAGGTGGTTACTTTCATTACACCCACGTTATAGATGAGTAAATGCGGACACAGGAAGACTAAACCATTGGATATGAATTCAGGTCATATGCTTTTATACTACAGGCATGCTTTTAAAACCCCATTCTACTACTCTGTACTCTCCTATATTCTGTATATAATCAAAACTGATTCTATAGCAGAGAGAAGGCTAAAGACCTGGCAGGAGTTAAGGTCTGGCATCTCAGTCCTCTAGCTGAAAATTTCAACAGCAGATTCGCATAAGTAATGTGCATAATGTGACTAATCAGGTACCCAGGAAGCAATGGAATATCCAAAAACAGTTTTGGTGACATATTTCTTAGTCTTTTAATTTTCTGAGATGTGTGGATAACTAACATTAATGATTCAATTTTTCAAAAATGAAATATGACCCCCAATTTTTTAAAAGAAGATTCAATTTTTCAAAAATGAAATATGACCCCCAATTTTTAAAAACTGCTTTATATTATAAGGCTAGTTGAGGAGTCAAGAAAGAGAAAACTTTCTGTTTTGGTGTTTGAGCTGGTATGCAATCACCACTGGGCTTTTGAGGCATTGGTTTCAGTTTTTCTGCTGCTTCATAGGGATGCTGTTTGCATTCGCTTTTTTCCTTTTCTTTTCTTTTTCTTTCTTTTTTTTTTTTTTTTTGACAGAGTCTCACTCTGTCACCCAGGTTGTACTGCAACCTCCGCCTCCTGTGTTCAAGTGACTCTCCTGCCTCAGCCTCCCGAGTAGCTGGGACTACAGGTGCACAACACCACACCTGGTTAATTTTTGTATTTTTAGTAGAGAGGGGGTTTCACCAGGTTGGACAGGCTGGTTACGAACTCCTGACTTCAAGTGATCCGCCCTCCTCAGCCTCCCAAAGTGCTGGGATTACAGATGTGAGCCAGTGTGCCTGACCTGCATTAGCTTTTTTTTTCAAACTGGAGACATCCCCAGTGTGTAGCAACCTTTGTGACTCATGTGCTCCAGTGAAAGGGGAAAATGATATCTTACTCTCTTAAATTACAAGATGCCCAGGGGAAATAAATAAGTTAGTAATATTGTAGTGCCTTGGGCATTATGATAAATCCCAAAGTATAATATCCAGAATCACATATGTGTTCATGTTTGCTTTAGAGTTAAAGCACACTTTCTTAAAAATATTCTAGTCATTCAGCAAAATTATTTTATATTTATTTTTATTTTGAAGAATGAGTTTCAGCACTGTTAATTTGGGGAACATCTATATATCTTTCATGACCCTTAAATATAAGGAATTCCTTAATTTTCCCAAGTTTATACCTTCACTATATCTTGTAATAGTAATTACCAAACAAAACAATATTTCCTTGTTTATATAATGGTCTGTATCACCAGAGTTGGCTACTTGCAGAAAACTATTGCATTATATTTTTCGATCCCTTCACACCTACAAGAGTCCCTGGCCATGCTGAGTGCTTCACCAATGTGCCTTATATTGAGTTGGTGGTCCTGGGTAATATAGACAGCCGAAAAAGCTTTAAAAATATTGCACCTCAAAAGAAGAAAGTTAAAGAAACCAATAACAAAATAAAGTTAGACAACATAGTTTGAAGACTGAGTAATTCATGTTAATAAGACTGTTTTAAAATTTTCAAACATTGATAAGAAGTAATCATATTTTCTTAACATGTCCATTTATGTATCTGTAAGTAATAAAAATAAGAGCTAATATTTGATGTGTGCTTATAATTTGCCTACACTATATTAAGCACTTTACACATAATAATCAGATCTTATGAGGAAGGTCCTCTTATTACCTCCATTTTATAGGTGAGCACATCGAGACTCAGAGAGATTAAATAACTTCTCCAAGGACAAACTGCTAGAAACTAAAGAACCTTCATGAATTGGACAATCTGACCCGAGCTTCTCCATGAGCCTAAATTTTTCTACATATGCATTGGATTCTTTATCAGAATGGCCTATTCTGTTCAGTATTGAAAAGTGAGGAATTCTTGAAAAAGCTGGAATAAAGCCCTACCAAACCCAATCACCTTCTTTGCCAAGTTCAGATGCCAACACACACACAGGCATTTGACATTCTTTCACCTGAATTTGACAAAAACCAAAAATATAAGAATAAAAGACATTCCAACATAGATCATACAATCATGTGTCTTTGTTCTTCCCTATTTTTAGCCTAGCTTCTAATGAAAAGAGGACATGTAAATACATTGAATCTCTGTGTGTGTTCTTCCTCCATCCTCATGCCTGCTTTTGCCACCATGGTCAGAAGAAATAGTCCAGGTGAAGCTAAAAAGAAAAGAATTATTGTTTTCTGGTCATCTGGGCTTCCCCCTCACATATATCCTACCTCCTACTTATGCCCTGCACACAGATGCATATTGGTGCTCCTATTTGGCACTGTTCCAAGTAAGCTGAATGCTTGTTTCACAGCACTAATCACAGTCATAATAATATAGCGTTTCATATTTCACCAAGTACTCTCAAAGCAAATACTTCATTTATAAATACCATTTATCACTAAAAGGAACAAGAAGTCCTTGAAAAAAAATGTGGCTCACTCCAGGACTGGGACGGGAAAAATACAAAGAGTCTCTGGACATCTTGTTGCACCAGAAAGCAGAGAAGTGTTGAAAGACTGACAAATGAGACTTGGTGAAAGGACACCACTACTGTCTTGGTGGGGCTCCCAGTGGTCAAATTTGGTTTTTCTGATTGTTTGTTTTTTGAGACAGAGTCTCTCTCTATCATCCAGGCTGGAGTGCAGTGGCATGATCTCAGCTCACTATAACCTCGCCTCCCGAGTTCAAGTGATTCTCCTGCCTTAGCCTCCTGAACAGCTGGGATTATAGGTATGTTCCACCACACTTGGCTAACTTTTTTATTTCATTTTATTTTATTTTATTTTATTTTGGTAGAGATAGAGTTTCACCATGTTGGCCAGGCTGGTCTTGAACTCCTGACCTAAAGTGATCTGCCTGCCTCGGCCTCCCAAAGTGCTGGGATTACAGGTGTGAGCCACCACTCCCAGGGGAGTGGCAAAATTTGAGATAATTTCAGTGTCAAATATAATAATGATGGTATTAGATTATAAGACATTTACTGAAGGAAAATCCATGAGGCTATAGAGATACGCTAACAGAGGGAGGAAGGAGGGGAGGGAGGAAATGAGACGTCAGAGGGGGAGACAGAGGGAGAAGCTTTAGAAAAGGAGAGGAGTTGGGGGGAAAGTCTTCTTTAGAGAAGAATGCCAGTTAGTAAAGGCAGAAAGAATGATAAACTTTTTTTAAAAAAATCACCATTTCATCCTCCAATATAGTAACAGACTCAGGTAAGAATCACTGATGTATGCTGAAACTGCTGGGTGAAAGAGTGTGGGGAAACAGGATATTCCATGGCCTTGAAGTATCCCCTACAGATTCCTTCTTCATTACTTTTAACAAGTAAATTGATAAAAAGTGTCCAATATCATCTATTTGGTTATTTCCCCAAAAATAAATATACTCTGAACCTAATCATCAGTAAGCAAATAAGAACTTCCACAATGTGAGACAGTCTACAAGACAACTGGCCTGGTATTTCCAGAAACATTAATGTCACAAAATTTTTAAAAAGCAGGTGCCGTTTACTAGATTAAAGGAGACTAAAGAAACATCATAACCTTGCTTATTCTTGGATTAATTTTTTTTTAAAACATTTTGGGAACAATGAGATCACTTGGACTCGGGAAGGGGAACATCACACACTGGGGCCTATCATGGGGAGGGGGGAGG
>NW_012123487.1:11276983-11282510 GCF_000951035.1 Colobus angolensis palliatus
AATAATAATAAAAATAAAAATACCATTAAAAAAAAACATTTTGGGGATAGTTGAAGGAATCTGAATACAGGTTACATACTAGATAATATTATTGAATAAGTGTTAAATTTCTTGGCTCTGATAATAGTATTGTGGTAATGACAATGTATGGGTCTGTAAAGATACAAAATGAAGTGTTTAGACGTGAAGTGTCTTGCAAAGGTTCAGAAGAAAAATGAATACGTGGCTGGACGTGGTGGCTCACACCTGTAATCCCAGCACTTTGGGAGGCCGAGGCAGGCAGATCACCTGAGGTCAGGAGTTCAAGACCAGCCTGGCCAACATGGTGAAATCCTGTCTCTACTAAAACTGCAAAAATTAGCTGGGCTTGCTGGCGTGTGCCTGTAATCCCAACTACTCAGGAGGCCGAGGCAGGTGAATTGCTTGAACCTAGGAGGCGGATGTTGCAGTGAGCCGAGATCACGCCACTGCACTTCAGCCTGGGCGACAGAGCAAGAGCCAGCTCAAAAAAATAAAGAAAGAAATAAAATTTTAAAAACATGTGTGTGTGTGTGTTTATGTAGATATATGAGTGTATGTATATATATGCTATATACATATATATCTTCCTGAAGAGATGAGAGAGATCACATTAACATGTCATCATGTTAACAATTAGTGAATCTAGTGAAGTACACATAGATATTCATTGTACTATTCTTTCAATTGTCCTGCAGCTTTAAAATTATTCAAAATTAAAAGTTTGGAGAAGAAAATATTGTGTGTGTTCCAAATAGCTCATGATACAGTGGTGGAGAAAGGCACGTAAAACTGTTTAGAGTTCAATGTGCTCAGCTCTGCGATGAGTTTTTCATAAGGCACTATGAGAGCACAGAGGAGGATGAGTCGAATTCTAACTCCCTCAGTGCACATCCTGTGCTTTTTCCACCCCCACACTGCTCGTGGACTTGAGCCATTAAAGGCTCTCTCATCTTTCCTCTCTACATCACTTCAACCTGTTACCTTTAGCTGCCTAGTAACACACAGGACCTAATCTAAGCTGAAGACAACCTGGCTCATTCTCACTCTTCAGAGCCCCTGGGATCCAGGGCCATTTCAGGATGCCAAGGACTCATTTTACAGACTATTCTGGTACTTGTAAACCCACTTGGAAGAAGGCCTTGATGAGTCTTCCAGTGATGCCTGATGCTGGAGTTGGATAGTGGCTGTACTGGACAAGAGCCTCCACACGATTCACTCTAGTGTGAATGTGCATGCTTACACTCTATAACCAAGTTGGAATGTAGCAGCATAAGCAGAAAGAAAAAATACATTTTTTTCCTGCTATCTACCTCCATACCATCTGTGAAGAACTGGACGAGAGTCTTCTCTTCTTACCAGACAGGTAACAGAGACAACATTTTGTCATCAGACACACATACTGAACTAAAGCTTAGGCTTCTCAATGCAGCCAAAATGCTCACATTATGTGAGAGAACAAGATGGTGCCACAAGTCCGTTGTCTGGTCTCAGATTTAGAAACCATAAGTCAAAGATTCAGATGAACCTGAATAGTATTTTATTCAGTGTATTGTGAATTAACAGTGAATGTGAGATCACAGATTTTCCAGATTCTACTGAGTATTACTTAACTATGGTCAATTATTTAAAATAGTTCAAAAGAAAGGACAGTATCTTCTGTTAACACAGAGGTTCAAAATATGTTTCCTTATCTGGTAGATGTCAACTTCATTGACCCAAATAATGTATAATTATAATAATACATATTTAATAGATAGCATAGCACCTAACTCTGTATTTTCATTAGGAGAATGATAAGCATTACACTTGAATATTCTTATTTTGTTTTGTTCTGCATTGCTTAATAATTAAAAAAGAATCTCAGCAGTAAAAATATAATTTTATATATGCAGTTTAAATTTTTTTACAAAGTAGGTTAGAACATTTTGGGGTTTAATATGCCATTGTCAGCTACAATGGTTTTATGCCAGATTATCTCTAGTTAAGATATTTCTTTCTATTTTGATTGTTTATTTCACTGTGTAATCTTTTTTTTTTTCTTTAATAGGCCAGATTATGTTGCCCGTATGTGTGTGTGTATGCTAGGGTGGAGGTGTTTCAGGCTGAAATCTGGCACCCATGTTTGGGCCTCACGTTTCTCCCTAAGCAGTAGAGGGCAGAGTTGTAGCACTTACTATGTTCCAGACACTGCTAAGAACTTTACAAGGTTCACGTAATACTTACAGATTTAGGATGCAGATCCTAGTATTGTCTCCATTTCAGAGATAATGAAACTGAGGTACAGAGAATGAAATAACTTGCCTAAGGCAATGGAACTAATAAATGGTAGAATCACAAATCTTCAAAAGAAAGAAGACCTGGGCCCGGATGCAGTGGCTTGCACCTACAATCCCTGCACTTTGGAAGGCCAAGGCAGGAGGATCGCTTGAGCCCAGGAATTCAATACCAGCTTGGACAACGTGGCAAGATCCTGTCTCTACAAGAAACATTTAAAAAATCAGCTGGGCATGGTGGTATGTGCCTATAGTCCCAGCTACTTGGGAGGCTGAGGCACGAGGATCACTTGAGCCCAGGAGTTGAAGGCTGCAGTAAACTATGATGGTGCACTGCACTCCAGCCTGGGCAACAGAGCAAAAGCCTGCTTCAAAAAAAGAAAGAAAAGAAAAGAAAGGCTGAAAATGATTTTCTCTTTTCAATTTCTTTTCAAGCAGAAAATCCAGCTTTTCCAGAACTAATACCATTAAAAGGATAGTTAGAAAACAACCACTAGGCTGTCTTTCTGGATGCCAGGCCAGTTACAAACTGCAGATGCTGAGAATGTGACTAGATCTTGTAATTCATCCTTGAAGGATGGGAGTAGAATATTAGCATTCTCCAGTTTAAAAAGACAAATATTAAATATTGCTTGGTTTTCCTGGCTAGACTTGTGATGTGTTTGAATGATAGTACAAATCTGAGTTGAAAGTACTTTTTGGTACCTCTACGCCTAACAGAATCCAACAATTCAACAAATGCTGAATGGATAAATAAAAGAAACTTGAGTTGTGAAGTAAAGAAATAAAGCTGAATTTCTATTTTGACTCCTTCATATTGAAAACATATAGATAAGTCCCTTTATTACTAAAAAACTAGAACTTTGCCTGCAGTTCTGTATGTTCTCAATGCTAATTTACCTTACCTCCAGTCCAGTCATAAGCCTCAATAAACAGTTCCATCCGGGTCTTTCCTTCTTCCCAGAATTTTCCATAACACAAAATTGTCCAACGCTCGGCCTCCATTAAAACAGCTTCCCCTACAGCAGATTCCACCCGGAAAGTGGAAAATTTTTTTAAAAAATAACCGAACTGAGTTAATATTTGCTGGCATCTTAGCTTCCTCAGAATACGTGCATTTTTTAAGTGTAATAAATCTTTGTTTAGTAGATAAATTCTACCAAATAAACCCCCAGAGTTGAATTCTAGGCAGTAAATAGAAGCAAACATACAAAACAAACAAATAAACCAAAAAACAGACCTAGGATTATAAAATGAAGGATAGGATTATGACAGGCAGTGGGCACCCTTTTCCTATCTTCTGTATGAACCATCCATTATTTTCCAGACATGAAGTTAGAAGCCCCAAGAACCAGGATTTATAATTATGTTTGCCCATTCGATGCCTCCTCTAAGATTCTGATACTTTAAATCCCTTCTGAAACGAGGCAGAAAGTAAATTATAGATATATAAATAAATAATATATATATTTATATATGATATATAAATGTGTGCATATTATATATAATGCATATATAAATTATATATATGATATTTATCAGATAGTTATTGTGTATTTAAATTCAATGGTAAGAGTTTACCTGCTACCGAAATGAATCTAAAATTTTAGTCCCAAAACAGGCTTTTATTTTATATTTATTTTTAATTTTTTTTTTTGAGACAGAGTCTCTGTTGCTAGGCTAGAGTGCAGTGGAACAATTGAGGCACAGCTCACTGCAGCCTCGACATCCCAGGCTCTATCAATCCTCCCACTTCAGCCTCCTGAGTAGCTTTGTATTTTTTGTAGAGACAATGGTTCACCACGTTGTCCAGGCTGGTCTTAAACTCCTATGCTCAAACAATCTGTCGGCCTCTGCCTCCCAAAGTACTAGGATTACAGGCATGAGCCACTGCACCCGACCCCAAACCAAGCTATTAGACGTTCGTTCTCCAGTCTGCATTCTTCACAGCAGCCTACTGTGGCAGCATCCATCTGAACTCACAATGGTACCATGCTTACATCTGTCTGAATCCTACACCCTCAGGTAGAACAGAGTGGAGAAGAGCAGTCCTAGAATACGGGACGCTGTGGCCAGAGTGGTGGGCTAAATTTGGAGCAGACAGAATAAACAGGGGATTTCTTCTGGAGACCATCTAGCTGCCAAGGGTTACAGGCTGAGCCAAGCCAGGATCTGTGGGGAGAGTTTAGATTCGAATACCCAAAAGACTGAATTTCAATGCTTTATTAAAAAACAGAAACAGGTATTAAGATGAGAGTCAAAGGGCTAAAAGGTCATCTCCTGAGATCGAACTGTATATTTCTGTCATGCCTTCATTCTCAGTAGTTTACACTGTGGAACAGGTATCTTGAACACACACATTGGATCCCTGGTCCGTGGTGTATATGGTGGACCCAGCTCCCACCCACTCTCGAGTCAGTTGTGAGCTTCTTTTCCCAACTGTCAGTGACATCATGATGGCAGTTTGAAACTGCCCACAGGAGTAGTATTTACATACAGAAATCCTCTAACTCTACAAATCAGGGCATTTTATATCTTTCCCTGCTCCCCTTGATAGCCACTTTACCAGCATACCACTAACAATCAAGAAATTAGAGATGCTTCTTCTTTTCAATGTAATACATTTATTTAGGCAATGATAACATTCTCAAATATGTCATTTAGGGATGAGGACAAATTAAGTAAGTGTAGGAGGGATAGCCCAAAAATAAGAGAAATAGAGGCATAAAAATAGTTTAAATTACTTGAAATCACTTTTTGGACTTCAGCTGAGAAGTTATGCCAATAACTACTATCATTTATTAAGTCTAGCACTACCATTAATTGGTGCTATTAATAACAGCAACAATAATCAGAGCAGTCATTTACATTAGGAAATCAATGTATCGCTTACCAAGCACCTCCCTGTATGTTATCTTATATGTTCTTGTAAATTTGTTGAGCCCAGGAATTTTTAAATTTCCACACATACATTCATAAACACAAGCATCTGGTTTATGAACCAGGCAACACCAGGATCTCTGTTTTAATGATCTACGGTGCGGGGCTCTTCTCACTGTACCACACTCCCTCTTAAAAATATATTCTTTTTAATGTTTTAACTGTTTTGTGACAGTGTAGTGCTCTCAAATAGCGCTTGTTAGAGTCTTAATATTTTTCCCAGCTAAATTAATTTCAATTTTAATTGATTTTCAAAATAAATATTTTTCTTTTTCTTTCTTTCTTTTTTTTTT
>NW_012123487.1:11282675-11317950 GCF_000951035.1 Colobus angolensis palliatus
TTACTTTTTTTTTCTTTCTTTTTCTTTTTTTGAGACAGAGTTTTGCTCTGTTGCCCAGGCTGGAGTGCAGTGGCACAATCTCGGCTCACTGCAACCTACGCCTCCCAGGTTCAAGTGATTCTCCTGCCTCAGCCTCTCGAGTAGCTGGGACTAACAGGCACATGCCACCATGCCCAGCTAATTTTTTTTCTTTTTGTATTTTTAGTAGACTTAAGTTTCACCATGCTGGCTAGGCTGATCTCCAATTCCCCACCTCCCAACCTCGTGATCCACCCCCCTCAGCCTCCCTAACTGCTGGGATTACAGGCGTGAGCCACCACACCTGGCATTTTTCTAGTACATTAAATCAAGATAAAACAGTATCAACACTTCTGACGAACAGGAAAAACACAAGTGAATATGACTATGTGATTTCAGCACAAATAAAATACACAAAGAGGAGGCTTTTAATTGAAATGCAAATCTGAATTTGTTTACTGTCTACCTGACCATATGAAATGGTAACACATTTTAAAGGTTACTAAATTCTTCTTTTTTTTTTTTTGAGACAGAGGCTCACTCTGTCACCCAGGCTGGAGTGCAGTGGCGCAATCTTGGCTCACTGCAACCTCTGCCTCCTGGGTTCAAGCAATTCTCCTGCCTCAGCCTCCCGAGTAGCTGGGACTACATGTGTGTGCCACCACGCCCAGCTAATTTTTGTATTTTTAGTAGAGATGGGGTTTCACTATGTTGGCCAGGCTGGTCTCAAATTCCTGACATCATGATCCGCCTGCCTCGGCCTCCCAAAGTGCTGGGATCCCAAAGGCGTGAGCCATTGCACCTGGCCAGTAAGTAGTTTTCAAAATAAGTCTTATGCACACACATAATAGGACTTTTAAAAGAAGAGACTACATGGGAGATGATGGTAGTAATACACAAATGCAAAAAGGGTGACAGATTGAATAGCTTATTTCATTCTAAGCGCTGATGTTATTAAAAGCATAAATTCAATATTATTTAAATATATTATATTCCTGGCACTGTGCTAAATGTCTGTAAACCCCAATGTTTAAAAATAGAAGCAGATGGATGAATGCAGGAAGTCATTACATGTAAAAGTTCCAAATGCCCTATGAGACATTTTTGTTCATAACAGGTTAGGGATTGACAACGTTACAGTAAATAACAACAAAAAAGTTTAAAAGGCTAGGTCTTTCTATAATTAATTCTTATTTTATTATGGATGTTTTTGTTTACAGATGTTCTTATCCATTTTTTTTTGAGACGGAGTCTCGCTCTGTTTCCGGGGCTGGAGTGAAGTGGCCGATCTCAGCTCACTGCAAGCTCCGCCTCCCGGGTTTACGCCATTCTCCTGCCTCAGCCTCCGGAGTAGCTGGGACTACAGGCTTCTGCCACCTCGCCCGGCTAGATTTTTGTATTTTTTAGTAGAGACGGGGTTTCACCGTGTTAGCCAGGATGGTCTCGATCTCCTGACCTCGTGATTCGCCCGTCTCGGCCTCCCAAAGTGCTGGGATTACAGGCTTGAGCCACCGCGCCCGGCCTATCCATATTTTATAGTGGAGAAAGAAATTAGAATATTTGCTGTCAATAAACATGCAACCTTTTGCTTTGGTAGAAACTTCATGGCCCATGATACCAAAACAGAAATAATTTATTACATCAAAAAGTGTATTTATTTACTTTGAGCCATTTAATCTTACTAGCAGTATGGTATATTGAGCAGGGCATGGCTTTGGGATGAGTCTTCAGTTTAAAACGGAGTTCTGTTATTTGCTAGCTGTAAAGTGGAAGGGAAGGTAAATAACCTAGACTTTAGTAAGTCCCTACTTCACAAGATCATTAAGTGGAATAAATAATTTGATGTGCACAAAGTAACAGCATATCACACGCACTCTCAATAGTTGGTTCCTTTTCTTTCTCAATTGGCCATATTATATGCTGGTTTCCCCAGAAAGGAAACCATTTATGACTTCCACAGAGAGAACATTTCAGTGCATGCAAACTTGTTCAAATTATAGAAACTTTTTCTACCAGATTGCTAATCTTTAAAATGAGAATTCTTACTTAAACTGAAAAACCAAATCCTGAAAATAAATAGCATTATGCAGCTTGCCTACATTAATTCTGCATATAAAGGAAGTTATCAAAATGTCCTCTAAAACAGAACAGAGCTCTTTGGGCTCTATGTAAGGACAAGTACATACAAAATGAAATCACTTTTTAAAAATTATGAAATGTACCTTATCAAGTGAATGCAATGAGCTTTCAAGGGTGAATAATGCAATATGAAATAATGCTTTATGTATGCTACCTTTAAAAGGAATTAAATGGAAATTGATAAATGAAGGTAGTAAAAAGCAACTGATGAAAATAAAAAGTGAAGAAGAAGTGAACCATCAAGATCACGCTTTTTCTTACTGGGATGATGCTTTCTAACAGATACCATATGCAATCTATTTCTGTCTAACAATAGCTAAATGCTTCAGTTTTGTAGGCTTAAATATAGCATTAATAAAAAAGGATAAGTTGGATGTTTTCTATCTAGCCCTGTAAATTTGTACCCAATCCAGGATTTTCTTCCTATGCCAACACAGTTAATGGCATGGTAATATGGAATTCTTTACAGATGGTGTTTGAGATCTGACAGCATAGGCATCATTTTTCTTCCTCTTATTAGATTCTGCTTTGAACAAAAATGAAATTGGGATGATATGAGAAGGCGTCAGGGTGACCTCCTCAATGTGACTAGGAGAACCTACCTACATTAAAATCACTGATGCAAGTTATACACATTATTTAATATCTCTATTTCGGAGAAATTGAGATCTGACCAAACTTTGAGAAGTTTTAATTACTTAATTATATTAAATCAAGTGAAAGTACATTATGAGAACTGTAGCAAGTAGGAAGTGTTTCTAGAAATATTTAATCCATGACAAAACCATTCTATTATTGGGACTTCTGAATATTGCAACTGTTTCAGCCTTTTGTTAACTACAAGAACTAATCTTGATTATTTATTAATCATCTAAAAATGATCTCTTGCAACATTTTCTAAACATTCAGCTATATCTGGCTTACCCTAGATTAGAAATTAAGAAATACTATCCAGGAGGTTGTTTCATATTCATTATCAATATTTCAGAAGAATTATTTCAGGTTTAGAGTAAATATCAAGTGTAGGAATTAGAATTAAATTTTGTGAAAGAATATGCAATAAAGTCCTATTTCTTTGAGTCTTTTAATTAGCTTTCAAACTAGACCTAATAATATATTTTTAATACAGAACTCATGACTCCTTACTACTAAAATTTAGAGTAAACATTATACTACTTTATAAAGCTACATATACTTTATTTCTATAATCATAAGTGTATAGATTCACTGCATATTCATTTTTTCATAAGATATATGTTGTGAATAGCTTCAATGTTTTGAGTATGGTTTGATGGTCCCAGAGGAGAGACCAGGATGTTGTTTTGAAATATGGCATTATATTAAGTGTCTTACACCAAGAGCAATCACATTATAAATGTTTTTAATGTAAAACAAGGTTGACTAATTCACCACTACAGCTTCCCCCGGGATTGACAATAAGGAATTAACAAGATGTTTGCTTCCTTTCTCTAAACTATTAAAAATGCCTTTTAAAATTCTGAAATAATCTACAAACTATATTGTCACTTTGCTTTAAAATAAATCAGTCCCTTTTCCATCATTTGAAGTGGCATAAAATCAAAAATTGTTCACCACCAACTGTAAAGATGAGTAAACTTACAGTTCCCAGAGGGTCAGAAAGAGAAGCTAACTAAACTAGAGCTGGTTTTAAAGTGTTTAACAAGGCAGAAACCAGAACGGATGTGCCACAAACCAATATCCATTAGCACAAAGTGACTGCTAAATTTTCTTGTAAAATAGCTCTCAGCTGGCCTATTCAGTAGAGTCCTGTTATAGCTAAAAAGAGTGTCCAACTTGTGATTGTTGCCATGAAAATAGCAGGCGACAGACTATACAGTAGCTGCAGAGAAGAAAACAATATGCTTCAAGAAGTTTTCTGACATTTAAATCTACATCAGGTTCTGTAAAGGTTGAAGGAATAAACAAATATCTTTTACAAAGTATTTTTTCCAGACATCTGGTATGCTGATTTATTAATTAATATACTTTAGATTTCTTATTATTCCTTATGTGTAATTAAGATTAACTTTTGGGAATAACAACACAGTTCTAGAGAGGATTTCAATAAACACTTAATTGATTAACGGAGAGAGTATAGCTTGGTAGAGTGGGAGCCACCAGAGCCAGAAATGATCATCTTTTTCTCTTCCGTTTACTCTGAAGCCTTGCACAAGTCTGTTCTGGTGAAGAGACCTTGGTTTTCTCATTTGTGAAAGAGGGCATAGTAGACACTGTTCACTGTCTACTTCACAGTCATTTCACTTGCCCAGTGATAGGTTTAGGAGTGGGTAAGAAAATATTAGGGAAAAATCTCCTGGAGAGAGCCTTTCTTCCTAAATCAAAACAAAAATCCTCAGGAGAAAGCCTTTACCAATTATTTTTTCTTGCCTATTTTTTCTTGCCTGGAATATAGATGTGATGGCTGAACGTGTAGCAGCCATCTTGTGACTACAGGGCAAAGAGCCTTATGATTGAAAAAAAGTCAACATTCTAGAAACACAGAAAGACAAAAATATGTTAGGGCACTACACAGGTTCATTCTTACACTGTTATAAAGAACTGCCTGAGACTGGGTAATTTAGAAAGGAAAGAGGCTTAATTGACTCACAGTTCTGCATGCCTGAGGAGGCCTCAGGAAACTTGCAATCATGGTGGAAAGCAAAGGGGAAGCAAAGCACCTCTTCAACAAGGCAGCAGGAGGGAGAATGAACACAGGAGGAACTACCAAACACTTATAAAACCATCAGATCTCATGAAAACTCATTCAATATCACAAGAAGAGCATGAGAGAAACCACCCCATGATTCAATTACCTCTACCTGGTCTCTCCCATAACACATCGGGGGTTGTGGGGATTATGACTATTACAGTTCAAGATGAGATTTTGGGTGGGGACACAGCCAAACCATATCAGGCACTTAGTCTCTTATGGTACCATTGAACAATCGATTGCATTTCTGGCTAATATTTTTCTGACATTCTGTATTTATGCCATTTCTATGACATCAGAAAATGATTCACAAGGTTATGTGTGGATCCAGCTAAGAGCATAAGCTCTGCTATTTGTTTAGCAAAGAAAATAATATTTAGAAAAAAGATAGAATATCTTGGGTATCAGGAACAGGACAAATAAACAAATGAAAAGCCCTTCTAGGCAGGCTGTCACCTTAATTGTCCCTCTAAATGTAAGCTAATTGTGCCTAAATAAAAATATGAGGTTTGTGGAACTCCCCATTTTCCTTACCAAATCAGAGTGATTTGTTTCCTTGTAGGACTGCCTTAGAAGTTTTTATTACAATCATGTACATTTGGTTAAGCTACTCAGAACATATCTTCCTACTGATGCTTGGATCCTGAAGTCCAATTTAGTGTGGAATGCTGAATAATTTACATGACTAGAGGAACTGAAGCAATCAGGACACTTTGTGTCCAGCTAATAAACAGCACTCAATTTATTTCTGGTGCTTTACTGAGAAAAGCACCATATAAAGCTTTACTGTTTGAGTTAAAAAATGGGAAAAGGAGATGCCTTGTGTTTTATTTATTTTCTTTCTTCCATTTAAAGACTGTTGCACAATCAATATCATTTTTGTAAAAAGACTGACTGTACTCTAGCATCAAAAATGTGAAAGAATTCCAGCCTTCAAGCACATTCATGAGTTCTATGTAGTGGAACCACATTTAATAAACATCATAATAGTAGTGGAATTAAGGCAAAAATTAACCCTTATTTTAACTTAGCTGTGCTAAGTGTTTTACATGGAATTCTCATTGAATCCTTACTACATTACAACCACTACAAGGTCAGTGATTTATTTTCCCCATTTGAGACAGGGAACTAAGGCACAGAGAGGCTAAGTAACATGTTCAAAGGTACACCACAAATAAGTAGTAGAGCAGGAATCGGAACCTGTGATGTGACTCCAGAACCTTCAATATTAATATTCATCAATACAGCATTTTTATTAGCAATGTCGCTTTTTTCTTTGTTAGATCTTTCAAACTTTAAAATCTGCTGGTATTTTACATTTTGCTGTAACTTAAATGTCTGATTATTTGGAGTTCATTTACCCTGAAGATTATGATGACTACAAAATGGCAACTTTTGAGGAACTTAAAAACTAAGTGGAAGGAGGTCGCCTGGGGACTTTTATTTGGCAAAGCAAACACATTTAAAAAAAAAAAAAAAGAATTCAGGTGAATGTTTTGTAGGTCTTCTTTTTGTGGGGAGTAGTGGCTCTGTGTGAAGGATGTCTGAGAAGTAGCATGTCAAAGTCCCTCAAGGCTATAGCACAGAGGCCACCCTCTCCTCAAGGTGCATGCTTCCACAAGCATATCTCTTCACATGTCCCCTGCAAGAGCCAACAAGAGTATTTTAGGGGATGCATCAATGCCAGTTTATGGTATCTATAATAAAAATAAAATTTAGGATATATATATAATTGGAGCAGTTTTTTCCAGTTGGACAGGTAAAGTGAGAATTCTATTTTCTTTCCAAATATGTATCAAATTAATTTTTAAAAATTTATTCTATTTATTGGCTCATTGGAAAGTATGATAAAGTATGCTCCATGCTTAAACCATTTTCCTAGCCACTGGCTATTAAAATCTGTAATTTCATATTTCTGTTGATCTTCTTGTTTTACTCAAAGACAAGACCAGTAGAAAATAAAAGAGAAATAACTTCAGTTATTTAATTCTTCTAAAGTCTGGATTATTTGGAGAATACCCACATGGTTTTGGAAGCCATGCATATAGATTCTTTTTCTGACTTGTAACATAGTATGGCCTTTTGAGAATCAAACAAATTTTGCACTGCTTTACTCCTAAGGGAAAGTGACCAACTTTGAGCCTTTTTAAGTCCCAGGATCTGGGCCTGAAGCATCTCCTGTTGTCTCATCTACTTTCCATAGATATACTTTTTGATATGCACTAGCTTATAGGTGAGGCAACTGGGGCTCAAAGAGATGAAAAATCGTATAAGCAGTAAAGAGCAGACCCAATTAAAATTTAGTTTAACTGACTCCACAGACACTGTCCAGACACTGACTCCACAGACATTATCTCTATGACAATATTGATAATACGTAACTACATAATCATTTGATTTGTTATATGTAGCATTAAGATGCACAAACATATAATTTGTGTCACTGCATATGAATATGTGTGTGTATATATATGTGTATATATGTCTGTACACAGTGGGGATCTACATGTATACAGAGATATATATACTTATGTATGCGTATATATAAGAACATTCATGCACATTTAAAATATATGTGACCACAAATTACAAAAAGTTGCATTTCTTTTTTTTTTTTTTTTTGAGATGGAGTCTCGCTCTGTCACCCAGGCTGGAGTGCATTGGCACAATCTCGGCTTACTGCAACCTCTGCCTCCCGGGTTCACGCCATTCTCCTGCTTCAGTCTCCCAACTAGCTGGGACTACAGGTGCCTGCCACCAAGCCCAGCTAACTTTTTTTGTATTTTTTTCAGTAGATACGGGGTTTCACCATGTTAATCAGGACGGTCTCAATCTCCTGACCTCGTGATCCGCCCGCCTCAGCCTCCCAAAGTGCTGGGATCACAGGCGTGAACCACCGTGCCCGACCAAAAAGTTGCATTTCTTAAATTTGTTAAATACCATCTGGTGTTGTATGTGAATTTAATTCAGTACTAATAACTGTCTCACATTCAATCCATAATTTATAAAGCGTAACTGCACATTTGATGTCACAAAAAGATCCTGAACTTCTTTTTTTAAAATAAGTAGTTAAAACTGTTAACAAAAAATACTGCAGCAATTTTGTGCTAAAAACAAACAATAAGGTAGGTTTTATTTTGATTTGTTATCATCTTTTACTCTTGCAAGAGAAAAGCCAAATTATGTAGAAATCAAACTTTCAGGTTAATAAGACACTAGCCTTGTGACTTGAATAATAACGTTACAATACTGTCAGCTGCATCGTTACCACAATATTGTTGTTACCAGGTCAACTAATTAATGTTTATTCAAAGCTCTACACTATGAAAATAAAACAAAACAAAGTAGCATTGAAAAATAAAAATGTTTGAATTTTACTGACACTTGTGTCTCTGGTTTAGAGACCCAATAGTGCAGGCTAGGTAGATGTACAAAAGTGGATGCTTTCCCACAGATGGATTGCATCTGCAGGAGGATACTATAGGGCAAAATCTATTAAAATCGTAAGCATAGACAGATGGTAAAGTGTAAATTAAGATTCAGCACATTACAGGAAACTCACAACTACCTTCAGTAAGTGGTAGAGCATAAATAACCTAATTTAAATGTGTAAAACAATCTGATCTCTGCCAGATTTCCTCCCCCACCCACCAAAAAAAGAAAACTCTTACTATTATCCCATAGCTAAAATTCCCTAAAAAATTAACAGTAGTTTTTTTTTTTTTTTTTCCAACAGGCAAAAATAGTTTGAATTCCATTTTATCTGAATCTCTTCACACTGCTCATGTTCTGGTATACAGTTTAATGAGCAGTGAAATGGCCAGAAGAAAAATATTCAGGTTTTACAAAGGCTGATGCAATCTAGACACTGGCTATTCAAGCCCAGAGTAATCAAGTACTTGCCATAATTGTATTTCAATGTGCACATAATATCTATTCCAACCTCCAAAAAAAATTGATAGTTTACAATGCTGATTACTTACAGATTTATATCACATTATTGGGTTAGCATATTTTGAAGACATGGATGGGAAATCTAAGGTTGAGCAGTCCATGATTATTATTTTGCTCTTCTACTTTTACCAAATAATTCAATGACTTCTAAGGAAATAATAGCTAATATATATTAGTGTTTACTGAGTCCCTATTTTACAGAAGAGGAGTTGTGGCTTCCTTGGTAAAATGACTTGCTCAAGGTTACATCCTTCTACGTTGGCCTAAGCAGCAATTTGGAAAGTTATGAGAGCTATGATGAAATGAACCAGCTCCAAGAGATCATACATAAAATAATAACAATTATTTTAAAGCCCTTAAGCTCATACAATAAGATTATATCATAGATAGATAGACCTCTCTTTCATAGTCAAAGTGAAGGTTCCTTCCCCACTGCAAAAAAGATTTCTCTCAATACCATTTTGTTATTCTTGTCAGGTTTAAGATTCCCTTGATGTTGCTGGGATAGAGGACAAAAACAAAAAACAAAACCAAAACTAAAAAGGTTGTTTTTCCCTTTTTTTTTTTTTTTTTTTTGAGATGCAGTCTCGCTCTGTCACCCAGGCTGGAGTGCAGTGGCATGATCTCAACTCACTGAAAGTTCCACCTCCCAGGTTCATGCCATTCTCCTGCCTCAGCCTCTTGAGTAGCTGGGACTACAGGCGCCCGCCACCATGCCTAGCTAATTTTGTTTTTGTATTTTTAGTAGAGACAGGGTTTCACCATGTTAGCCAGGATGGTCTTGATCTCCTAACCTCGTGATCCATCCACCTCGGCCTCCCAAAGTGCTGGGTACAGGTGTGAGCCACCATGCCAGGCCTGTTTTTTTTTCCTTTTTAAAAAAAGACACAAACATTTATAATGAAAGCTTTTAGAGAGACAGACTTCATGGATTTATGACACAATTGTTTAAACAAGTACAAAATAAAACTTGATCTCACATTTTCATACAGTACTAAAGCAAAATTTCAATGCTGTTTTTTACAGAGAAGTACATTGAAAGAAAAACATACCATTCTAAACTGACCTTAAATCTTCAAAATACATGCATGGTATCTAAAGAAACCTGACACAATCCTAAAATACAGAAACAGATACAAAATAGTTTTGAATGTTTTCCAAATGTTCTATTACCCAACATGTTGGTTTAAGACAGCAGTGATGAAGTAAAAGGAAGTGTTGTATTCTAAGATTTATGAATACTATACAGTATTGCAAAATCAATATCTGAGTATGCCTCATTTTATTGCACTTTGCTTTACTGCACTTCATACATATTGCACTTTTCACAAATTGAAGATTTGTGGTAACTCATTGACCAAGTCCATCAGTGCCACTTTTCCAACAGCATGTGCTCACTGTTTCTGTGTCACATTTTGCCAATTCTCAAAGTATTTCAAACTTTTTCATTATTTTTATATCTGTTATGGTAATTTATGATCAGTGATCTTTGATGTTACTATTGTAATTGTTTTGGGATGCCACAAACTGCACCCACATCAGACAACGAACTTAATGGCTAAATGTCATGTGTGTTCTGACTGTGGCACCGACTGGCTATTCCCCTATTTCTCTCTCTCTTCTTAGGTTTCCCTATTCCCTGAGACACAACAATATTTTAATTAAGTCAATTTATAACTCTACCATGACTTTTTTTTTTTTTTTTTTTTTTTTTTTGAGACGGAGTCTCGCTCTGTCGCCCAGGCTGGAGTTCAGTGGCGTGATCTCGGCTCACTGCAAGCTCCGCCTCCCGGGTTTACGCCATTCTCCTGCCTCAGCCTCCCGAGTAGCTGGGACTACAGGCACCCACCACCTCGCCCGGCTAATTTTTTGTATTTTTAGTAGAGACGGGGTTTCACCATGTTAGCCAGGATGGTCTCGATCTCCTGACCTCGTGATCCGCCCATCTCGGCCTCCCAAAGTGCTGGGATTACAGGCTTGAGCCACCGCGCCCGGCCTCTACCATGACTTTTAAATGTTAAAGTGAAATAAAGAGTTACATATCTGTCACTTTAAATCAAAAACTAGGAATGACCAAGTTTAGTGAGGCAGGCATGTTGAAAACTGAAATAGGCCAAGAGCTAGGCCTCTTTCACCAAACAGCCAAATTGTGAACGCAAATGAAAAGTTCTCAGAGGAAATTAAAAGTACTACTTCAGAAAACACACAAATGATAAGAAAGTTGAAAAGCCTTATTGTTGATATGGAAAAAGTTTCAGTGGTCTGGATAGAAGACCAAACTATCCACAACATTCCCTTAAGCCAAAGCCTAATCCAGAAAAAGGTCCTAGCTCTTTTCAATTCTATGAAGCCTGAGAGAGGTAAAGAAGCTGCAGAAGAAAAGCTGGAAGCTAGCAGAGGTTGGTTCATGAGGTTTAAGGAAAGAAGCCATCTTCATAATATAAAAGTGAAAGGTGAAGCAGCAGATACTAGTGGAGAAGATGCCACAAATTCTCTAGAAGATCTAGCTAAAATCTTTGATGAAGACAGCTATACTACACAAGAGATTGTTAATGCAGATACAACAACCTTTTATTGGAAGAAGATCCTATCTAGGACTTTCATAGCTAGAGAGGAAAGTCAATGCCTAGTTTCACAGTTTCAAAGGACAGGCTGACTCTCCTGTTACAGGCTAATGCAGCAGTGACTTGATATTGAAGTCAATGCTCATTTACCATTCCAAAAATCCTAGGGCCCTTAAAATGATGCTAAATCTACTCTGTATTTGCTCTGTAAATGGAACAGCCTGGATGATGTAAATGGAAAGCCTGAATGATAGCATATCTGTTTACAGTATGGTTTGTTTACTCACTATTTTAAGCCTACTGTTGAGACCCACTGCTCAGAAAAAAAGTTTTCTTTTAAAAGGTTACTGCTCATTGACAAAGCATCTGGTCACCCAAAAGCTCTAATGGAGAGGTACAAGGAGATCGATATTGTCTTTATGCCTGCTAATACAACATGCATTTTACAGCCCATGAACCAAGGAGTAATTTTGACTTTCAAGTCTTATTTAAGAAATGCATTTCATAAGAGTGTAGCTGCCACAGATTATGCATCCTCTGATGGATCTGGGCAAAGTAAATTGAAAATTTTCTGGAAAAATTTCACTATCCTAGATGCCATTAAGAACATTTATGATTCATGGTAGGAGGTCAAAATATTAACACTAACAGGAGTTTAAAAGAAGTATTAACTTAATTCCAACCCTCACAGATGACTTTGAGGGATTTAAGACTTCATTGAAGAAGTAATATTCTGCAGATGTGGTGGAAATAGAAAAAGAACTAGCATTAAAAGTGAAGCCTGAAGATGTAACTGGATTGCTGTGATCTCATAAGAAAACCTTAACCAAAGAGTTGCACCTTATGAATGAGCAAAAGAGTGGTTTCTTGAGATAAAATCTACTCCTGGTAAAGATGCTATGAACATTGTCAAGATGACAACAAAGGATTTAGAATATTATATAAACTAAGTTGATGAGCCAGAGGCAAGGTTTGAGTGGATTGACTCCAAATTTGACATTCTGTGGTTACAATGCTATCAAACAGCATTGCATGTTACAGAGATACCTTTCACAAAAGGAAGAGACAACCAATGTGGTAAACTTCATTGTTTTCTTATTTAAAGAAATTGCCACAGTCACCACAACCTTCAGCAACCACCACCCTGATCAGTCAACAGTCATCAACATTGAAGCAAGACCCTTCATCAGCAACACTATGACTTGGAGAAAGCTTAAATGATCATTATGGCCGGGCGCGGGTGGCTCACGCCTGTAATCCCAGCACTTTGGGAGGCCGAGGCGGGCGGATCACCTGAGGTTAGGAGTTCAAGACCAGCCTGGCCAATATGGTGAAACCCCATCTCTACAAAAATACAAAAATTAGCTGCGCATGATGGCAGGTACCTGCAATCCCAGCTACTCGGGAGGCTGAGGCAGGAGAATCGCTTGAACCCAGGAGGCAAAAGTTGCAGTGAGCTGAGATCGTGCGATTACACTCCAGCCTGGGTGACAGAGTAAAACTCTGTCTCCAAAAAAATAAATAAATAAGTAAAATAAATCATTAGTATTTTTAGCAATAAACTATTTTTAAGGTATATACTTTTTAGACATATTATTGCACACTTAATAGACTATAGTATGATGTAACATAACTATTATATGCACTGGAAAACACAAAATTCATGTGACTTGCTTTATTGTGGCAGCTAGAACTAAACCCGCAGTATCTCCAAGGTATGTCTGTATAATGAAAACAGTAGACTGAGGATATCAAGAGCAAATATATTTTGAAAATGCTCAATGCATTTCTTAAGTGCATTAGATACTTTGGTGTATTTAGGACTATCATTTAACAACCCTATATATGTTTAATCAATGACATGAACATCAGATAACGTTCTGTTTTTATTTTGTTTTGTTTTGTTTTGAGACGGTGTCACGCTCAGTCATGCAGAATGGAGTGCAATGGCACGATCTCGGGTTCAAGTGATTTTCCCACCTCAGCCTCCTGAGTAGCTGGGATTACAAGTGCGTGCCACCACGCTTGGCTAGTTTTTGTATTTTTAGTAGAGATGGGGTTTCCCCATGTTGGTCAGGCTAGTCTCGAACTCCTGACCTCATGGTCCGCCTGCCTGGGCCTCCCAAAGTGCTGGGATTACAGGCGTGAGTGACCGTGCCCGGCCAGTGCTGTGATTTTCATTAATTTTTTAATGGAGACAATATCCAGAAATGCATTATATAAGTGCTAAAACATGAAATTTACCTTTTTTACCTTCCTTAAAATATCATCTAACTTTTCCTCAGACCTATAATTATGGAAAGAAAGTGGTCACTACATATTTCTATTTTATCTAAATTCAAGCTCACAGTAACAGATTCTGGGCCAAATTCACTACTGTAAACTCTGTGACTTTTTTTTTTTTTTTGGACAATGTCTCCCTCTGTCACCCAGGCTGGAGTATAGTGGCATAATCACAGCTCACTACAGCCTTGACCTCTCAGGCTCAAGCAACCCTCCTGCCTTAGCCTCCTGAGTAGTCAGGACTACAGGCACGTGCCACCACGCCTGGCTAGTTTTTTTTTTATTTTTCGTAGAGATGGGGTCTCACTATGTTACCCAGGCTGTTCTTGAACTCCTAGGCTCAAGCAGTCCTCCTGCCTTGGTCTCCCAAAGTGCTGGGATTATAGGAATGAGCCACCTCAGCCAGCACTAATGTGACTTTTATGTGGTTTGAGCAAAAAAACAAATGAGTCTTACATGAGTTTGTCAATAACAAATTTGCGCTATTCCATCATCACTGACATAAAAAAGCAGATTGTTAATTTAAAAAATTCGTATTTACTAGTAAGTGTAAATATAATTAGATCAATTAGAAATATAATTCAATTATATAAATATAATTCAATTATATAATTGAACATTCATTGAAGTGATAATTATAATAAAAGACAACCCATGAAGTCTTTGCTCCTAAAAATTAAGCACTAGTTTTCAGTTATTCTTTAGAGAATAGTCCTTTAGGAACTTTCTATTTAATACTCAAATGAGCATCTCAGTGAAATTGGCCAAATTGACTTCATTTTCCTAGACTTTAGATAGATACTCAGCATAGAGAGTATTCATTTTCTTCAGAAAATACTAGTTGCATTAAATGACTAATTCAGCTGTTCTGACTAATGTCATAAATTAGGTCAAAAGAGTGGCCAAATTGTGAAGGAGCAGAGGTAAATATATAATTCATTAGACCCAACAATTCACTACCTACAGAATGCATTCACAACAATTACAGAAATGCAATTCCATTAATATTTAGTAAGTTATTTACTTTGGTATTTATACTTGGCATTTTATAAGAACAGAAACAATCTGCATATTTTAAGGTAACCTTAAAAACAATCTCCAAAGTGACAATGATTCTGGACAACTGCAAGACCAGCAGATCAAATAAACACAAGGCTTAAAGAAAAAAATTAAAATGTTAGTCCAGAATATCATAAATTATGGAAACGATACTGTGTTCTGCCTTAAACATCAAGATCACACAGAAAAGATGTGTATCATTCTAATATTTTTTGAAAAACCAGTTATTATATAAGTATAGTGTTTAATTAAAAGTTAATAAAACTATTAATCTGTACTAGATTCTAAAAGACAAGATGGAAACCACTGATTATTTTTCCTGAACTTAGAAGCAACAGTGATATTATTTGTTAACTACTCTAATCTAGATATATATTTAAGTTAACTAATTCACATCCTTTTCATTGAACAAACTTTAGGGTATTCAATGACAGATTTGATTAAATCAGTGTCATCAGTGTTAGGAAAAATGCTTGTTTTTTTCAGCATCTCGATTTCACCATGTGTTTTTATTAACTGCAGAGGCAGAAGGGGATGATATGGAAGTTTGATATGTATTTTAATCCAAAGTGTACCAGGTGTTAGCCTTCATCTTTTCCAATGTGTACCACATTTTTCCAAAACCAATTTATTACTGTTCTATTTATACCCAGAGTCATACACAGAGGAAAAAAAAAAAAAGTACTCTTCTGTCCGTTTGCCCTGACCCACTGATTTCTTGAATTGTGTCTTATTTCAACTTGATGAAAAAAAAATAGCAGACATTAAGCTCATTTCATCATTATTATTTTGCTAAAAAACATTTGAGGAACTTGAGCTAATGATATAAATATGGAATATGAACCAACGATATAAAATAGCAAAACTTCACTAACTATTTTAACCTTTAAAGTCAGTCACCACAAAGTTCATGAATCTAAAATATTAACCTACTCTCCCATTTCTCTCCCTTCTCTAAATATTATTTTCAAGTTTCAGTTCATTTATTTCATTATATCATAAATTATATTAACCCTTTGTAAAGTATTTAACAGAGATAATATTCACAGGCACGAATCCAAAAATGCAAAGTCTCCTCAGCAAAAAATAACCAACAGATTTCTGTGTGAAGACACAGCCAAAGATGGTGTGCATGTATGATCAAAATATTCTACAGTGATGTTCAAGCGAGACAGACTTGGTTCCATCTGCCTGACTGTGACTCTGGGTAAGTTACTTAACCTTGGTGAGCTGGAAACTATTATCTACCTGAAGATCAGCGATAGTCATATGCATTGTATTGGGCACAGGTGCCAAACATCAAATATTGTTGGTATTATTATTTCTGTGCTTATTAATGCTTCTATGAGCAACAGAATAAAAAGGAAATTAACATAGTAACGCTGCTTCTTGATAAAATGTATTAAAGGCTGAATCTGAGGAGGATGAAGGAAATAATAAGTGACATATACAAGAATATCAGTGAGTGAGTCTTTGCTGTAAGTCCAGGATTTATTAGAATCATCCCAAGACTATGTCAGACCTTTAAAATGAGTTGACTCGATTACAAACCAAATATTAAAAGAATGGCTACTAGTTTCTCAATACTGTGCTAAATAATGATGGAGGCTGTAATACAATCACATAAACAAAACTCGTGTATGGACAGAAAGAGTGTACAATTTACACATACACCTGTAATTACTTTCTAATTAACTGCATTATCCAGAAAATCATACAATTTATCTTTCATTAGGATTAGATGAAAGTTTCTGGTGCATTTAACCATTTTATCTAAATATAGTCTCAGTACAGAAACTCCAAATTTTTATTTTTTTTCTTAATTATGCTAATCGCCTTACTGATTTGCACATAAGCCTATCGAGGTATAAATTAATTCAACTTACATGGGAAATTTATTGTGTGTTTCTTTCAGTGATTCTTGTAGTTTTGGGGGTTTCAAAAACTACTATAGTATAGTAACATCAAAGATCACTGATCACAGATCACCATAACAGATACAACAAATAATGTCAAAGTTCGAAATATTGTGAAAATTACCAAAATGTGACACAGAAACACAAAGTGAGCTCATGCTGTTGAAAAAATGGTGCTGAAAGACTTGCCTAATGCAAGTGTGCCACAGACCTTCGATGTCTAAAACATGCATTATCTGTGAAGCACAATAAAGCAAAAATAATAAAGCGAAGCACAACAAAATTAGGTATGCCTGTATACTCTTAGGCAGAAAAAAATCCTGTGAAACACACGCCCCCACTGCTGTGAGCTATCCTTATAGTATGTATACACACAATGAACATATTCAGTGAGGAAACACTGGTTCGACGCAACCCAATAGGATGGAAATTGAAACAAAGGGTGAAGATGAAAACTTCTGTCTTGGATAAACCTAAATTTATGTTCTGTCTGCCCACTTAGTGCTTAGATATTTCACAGGTTTATGAAAAAAAAAAAAAACTATCATATTTTAAAATTTCTTTAGATTAACAAGTAACTAAATTTAAGACACAAAGTGAGGCTCTGAAATAGCTTCATATTCTATTAGTTAAAATTTTAGTTAGGGATCCACCATGTCTTGTCTCACCATCACCAAGACACAGACATGGCTTCTGTTCACTGGACTCTGGAACCATGTGAGAAGCTGCTGGATTCCACAGTACCCAATAAACAGCTCTCACCTGACTGACAAAGAGTTGCGTGGTGTGTGGAGGGCAGTTCCAAGGTCAACAAACAACATTTTGTTTGGAAGACTGCTCTGACTGAAGAAGAGTCAAGAAAATCCTTTCAAGCTATTTATAGTATAAAGAAGTTGGGTAAAAGTATACATTTCTGAGCAAAATTTACCTTTCTGTCTACCTGGGCTCTCCAAAATTTGGAAACTATTCATGAGTATTATTATTTTATGGCAATATAGTTATTTGCATAAGTTCAGTATGTTTTCTTTTGTAACAGGACACAATTGGAGACACTGGTTATATCAGTTTAATTCTGGCCTTGTAATTTATTAACGGAGTCTAAAACTACAAACCTCCTCAAAATGGATTGACCCTACTGTTTTCTAATTGCTTGTTTTAAAGCTTTCTTTTTATTTCACAGCCATTGATCTGCTTTCTTCTGCAGGAAAAAAAAAAAAAAAAAAAGACACTTTGCAAGACTGCAAGGCAAGGCTTCACTGAACCAAGCATTCAATGGCTGAAAAATATCTTTATGAGGGATGAAAAGATGCTAAGGAGGACATGGGCATCTCTGAAGTAGTGAAAAGTGTTCTTAAAGCTTTGCAGGGATCAAAGACCTGTCTACCACAATGTGCAAAATTTATAATTCTAAGTGATCCTTGGAAATGTTATGGTTATACAGTGAAGTTGTCCAGGATAAGTAGGGAAGCACATGTTATCGGCATCAAGGGTGTGAACCCTTAGAAAAAATGAAATACAAAGAACAAAGTGAGCACATGCCACAAGTTGGATGAATCTTGAAAACACGGTAGCTGAAAGAATCCAGTCACCAATGTCCACATATTGTATCATTCCATTTCTATAATTATCCAGAATAGACAAATCTATAGAGACAGAAAGTAGATTACTAGTTGCTTCAGACTGGAGTGGGAGAGAGGAGAAGGGAGGACATGAAAGGGTGGAGAGGCAGTAGCCAGAAGACACTAGGAGATTTCTTTCTGAAGTAATGAAAATGTTCTAAAATTGACTGTGGCAATGGTTGCACATATCTGTTAATATACTAAAAACCACTGGATTTTATAACTTAAATGAGTGAATTATACAGTATATGAATTATATCCCAATAAAGCTGTTAAAAAATGTATGTATTCCATTTTTGGGATGATGGCAGGCAGGGTACATGACCTTGAAATTTCATGTTTCATGAGTATTTCTTCCTGTCTTTGCAGACTAACTTTAAAACTCCTATTTCAGGGCAGTGATTCCGTTAAATTTTGAATTGTAACTCTTGTACAAGTTGTGACAATTGAGATATTCTGATTATATAATTCTATGTTCTATGTGAACAAAACTGAAGTCCAGCTTAATTAAAAGGAAAAATGTTGACAGAATCAAGAGCTCAGAATACTTCTAAGTCCTAAGTCGGTTTGAATATTTGACATATTTATAGACCCTGTTTATATAGAGCAATTTAGAGAAGGACTAAGCAATGTTACCTTGGTACAATAATTTGAAGACCTCCAGAAAATACTGCCTCCCACCCACCCCCACACACAACAGTTTCCTCCAGTACATTAGACTACTACCATAACCCCCTGGCAAATGACTAAATCACAGACCATGTGGCAGCGAAGAGTAAGAACTAGAATGAGACAATCAGTGAGCTGGATTTTCTATTTCTCTATTTATCCAAGTGGCCTTGGGCAAAACCATTAACTTCTCTTAACTCTGACTCTTTATCTGTAAAATGGATATCCTAACAGTAACCAACTTGTTGTAAGGGCTAAATAAGGTAACACCAGGAGATAGATTAGCCAGTGCTGGACACATACTCAAGAAATGTTGACTGTTGCTAATGGCAAACTAACAAAAGGTCTCACATCAATTACTTGCAGGGCTCAGGAATAATCAAGTTGGTCTATGCTTGAAGGTGGAGGTTCTGAGCACTTTGGCCAGTCTTGGTATTCTGCATAGCCCTTTGGGGTAGCCAGGCTGCTGGACAGCCCTTTGGAGCCAGGTCTCTTGGGATGCCCTAGTTCCTTCAGCCAGCACTCAGGTCCCATTCCCTCCAACTGGGCATGGTTCCTGCTCTCACTCTCCTTGTGTTAATAAAATTCATGGAAAGACCTATCTTTCGCTTTGTCAACTCTCTTACCTAGACCAGCTCCCCTCACCCGTCTCATCCTAGTTATCCCAGGAATGGTTTTGGTCTTCGAGCACCTCTCCTGTCCTCTTTGAGGGTGGCACCACATCGATGTCCCTAACACAGACAGATTTAGAGCCTCACTGAACCCCTAGAACAATGAGACAATTTTGCATATCTGAACCAGAATCATAAGTATGCCTTGAGCATAAACATGGCTTTTGTTTCAAAGGGCTGTATCCTATTAAAAAATAATTCCTCATGTCTTAGAAATTTTTCATACAACTAAAGGCTGGAAGGAAATTTGCTGAAATGCATACTGTAGCTGCATCTGGATGGTAGAATCATGGGATCTGTATTTCTTTCTGTTTCTTTATACTGTTCTGTACTTTCTAAAATGTTTGTACTGAAAACAGAGCAATTAGGAAACCAGAAAAAAGAATATTTAAAAACATAGCCTGTAATCCCAGCACTTTGGGAGGCCAAGGCAGGCAGATCACCTGAGGTCAGGAGTTCAAGACCAGCCTGGCCAACAGGGTGAAACTCCATCTTTACTAAAAATACAAAAATTAGCCAGACGTGGTGGTGGGCACCTGCAATCCCAGCTACTTGGGAGGCTGAGGCAGGAGAATCGCTTGAACCCGGGAGGCAGAGGTTGTAGTGAGCTGAGACCTTGCCATTGCACTCTAGCCTGGGTGATGAGCAAAACCCTATCTGAAAAATAAAAAATAAAAATAAATTCAAAATAAGAATAATAAAAACATACCTTGGCTTGGGAAATGGGGGCAGTAGAGAAGAATAATGAGAAAGTAAAATTGCACTTATTTTTCAAAGCTTGGTTTTGAAGTGGTACAAAGGGGAATGCATTGTGGACCACTTGAAGAAAAAAGAAAAGGTCTGAAGGGAGAGTGCTTGTGTCAGGGGGGTGGGGAGGAGTAGCCAAATCCCGGCTATTTCATGAGTTCACCAGGCAGCAGGCTAAGCCTAGTTTTTAAGATACATGAAAATCACCACTCAGTTCATTGGTGAAAAATTCATCAAATTTGTTGCTAATTAAAATAATCAACCAATTAAATAAAAATGTGAAATGCAAATAGCCTGTACAACTAGTCCACGTTGATTTCTATGTAGAGGAACAGGAGGTTATTTTGTGGTCTTGAATTCTAGGAGGCCAGCTTAAAAAGGAGAGAAGAGACTTAGTGAGACAACACTAAAGGCAGGCTCATCGAAACATGGCTAGTTCCACATTTAAGAATCTGTGAGATTAGGCACATGGGTATCACAGTATACTTTAGAGGGTAGGCTCTGGATTTCAGACTGTCTCAACTTGAATCCAGGCCCAGCCAGCTGTAAGCTATAAGACCCTGGGGAAATTGTTTAACTTGACCAATCTCAGTTACATCATCTTTAAAATAGGGATAAAAATATTACCTAGGTTTTGGAACTGCGAAAGGATTCAATGAAATAACACATGGTAAGGGCTTAACACTTAGCATTAGGCATGTGATAAAGAAAATGAGGATGATGAAGAAGAGTGTATATGAAATAAACAGATCCTAGAACATATAAGAGCTGAAGTCCTGTTTTCATTTTCATTTTTTCTTCCTCCTCCTCTTCTTCTTTTTTTTCCTCTGTGACTGGCTTTCCCTCTGTCACCTAGGCTGGTGTGTAGTGGCGCTATCACAGCTCTCTGCAGCCTCCACCTCCCAGACTCAAGTGATCCTCCTGCTTCAGCCTCCTGAATAGTTGGGACTACAAACACAGCTACCATGCCTGGCTAATTTTTTTATGTTTTGTAGAGATGGGGTCTCACTATATTGCCTAGGCTGGTCTCAAAATTTCGGACTCATGCAATCCCGCCACCTCAGCCTCCCAGAGTACTGGGATTTCATGCGTGAGCCACCATGCCTGGCTGAAGTCCTGTTTTCTAATTAGCTAAAGTGAGGAAACAATCAACATTTATATTATAGTATTTCAGAAAACACTATTTAAAGACATCTTTTCTCAATAAGATCCTGCCCTTAGGAGTCTAAGATTGGTTGCATAAAAGTACCCTAATTTGGTCAATGCCCAATACCATTTGTACCTGAATAATTAAGCTCACTTAAATTTAACATTAAAAACAAAAAGAGGAATTGCCTGCAAAAGTAGCTTATATCAGCAATCCATATATTCCAAACATCATTATTTGAATTTCAAAATTCAGTTAACATAACAAATGTTTTAAACTATTGTAAAATACACTGACAAATAAGTCATATCAGCCAAAGATTAAATAACTCAAGGGTATTGAAGGTAAATTTTCCTCAGCTTCTGACTCATTATTCTCAAGGTTGACACGCATAAATTTGGCAAACACACATTTAATTATTTTATAACTTATTTTATGAAAGTCTGATTCAGGCTCATAAAAAAGTGTTTATATTTTCTCTACTCTAGCAATCAAATGTAATAACCACTAAATGGCATTACACATGCTTTCTCAAATTAAATGACAAATTTAGAAGACTATGCTATTAAATAATGAGGAAAAGTTTCTGCAAGATAAAGAGTAGATGTTTGGGGACACAGAATACAGACAAAACAAGCCCACAACATGAGGACAGTCAGGTGCAATAAGAACTTAGAAATAAAGAGAGGGACATTATCTTTTTTTTCTCTTTCATTTATTTTTCTCTTTCATTTTTCTTATGAAGAAAAAATACTATCTGGAATATCCCATCTATCATGTCAGTGAATTTGCTTAATAAAATGTTGGCCACTAATCAGAAATTAAACATAGCAAAGGCATGAGATGGTTTTAAATAGTCTACAAATAATAAAAGCATTTCACAGCATTGGCAAAAATAGTGGACTTTGTATTTGTATTTCATTCATTCGATCAGCAGCTAAATATACTGTTTGTAACACGGAGGATCTAAAGATGAATGAAACAAATTGAACACAGTGCTGATCAATACTGAGAAGCAACTAGGAAACAGAACAATATGGGAGAAAAGACATATTTTGCAACCCAACAGACATGGGTCAAAATTCAACTCTATTTGTTATTATCTATGTGACCTTGAGCAAGCTAACAACCAATTCTAATTTTCAGACTCTTCAACTACAAAAAAGGTGAATACCTATATTACTGGATGCTTATAAAGAAAAAAATAATATATATCGGGAACCCTGCATGCTGCCTGGAACCTCATAAATATTTATTCTCTTATAAATACAAATTACTAGAATTTATGTTTTAATTCAATTTAATTGAGAAAAATACACATCCTCATGAATAGCAGACTACTTTAACATCTCAAATTAAATAATTTGCAAGAGACAGTTAGTTTCATGTCTATATTTGTCCCATAATCATGTAACTAAACAGTGAACATTCACTGCAACACTAATAATCTGCACTTCCTCCTCTGATTAACAAATAAATAGGGCTAATTCTCATGCAGCAGAAGCCAAAAATTGTCCTTCATTATCAATTCTCTCCTTCTTCTTAAGTAAAAGAATCCTCAAATGTTAGTTGGGCACATGTTTACTTTTAATAATGACTACGTATCATCTATATAGCAAAGTGCGATGAAATAACTAAGGTCTGGTCAATGGGATGTGAGAACAAGAAGTATGTGTGACTAGTCAGAAATATGTGTAAAGGGAGAAGTCACGCCCATCTCTGCATTTCTCCCTCCTGCTATCTGGGATGCATATGTGATAAGACAGTGGGGGCAGAAGCAGCCATCTTGGAAACAAAAGGGAAGCTGCGTGTTGAGGACAGCAGGGCAAAAATACAGAGAGCATCTGGCTCCTTGAGGATAATGGAGCACTATGTTAAACTTGAGTTGGCTTAAGTTACTGTTATTTTAAATGTTTTGTAATTCTTCCCCATGTGGGCAAAATTAAATATACCAAAGGAAAACTCTGCTCTCAATACTCAGAGAATTATTGAGTTTGTTTCTCCTCTACAGTCATTAATGGGGCGGGGGGCGGGAAGAAGAAAGAAAAGAAAAAAGAAAATGTTGGGCTATAACAAATGACTTCAGCAGTCAAGATGTGAGTAATTGGTCTAGGACAGATGGGAGTACAATTAAAGGTTATGGCTAAAATGAGAAATAAATAGCTTATAGGTACTTAGTGACATATGTATTTGCTCAAAGTATTTATTGCTTCTCTATGGACCATTTTTCATTTTGCTGATGCCCTTTAGTGAATGATGAATCTGCTTGCCTCCCATTTATTTTAGATGGAATTCTATTTTTAGAATAATTATAAAGGGATTTTAGGAGACCTGGTGTCATTATAAGACTGGATATGTCAATAAGTAACATTTGTGGTGATCAGACCCATATATTTTCTTCTTGAAGAGTTGCTTTAATGGACTTAACAGTAACACTGATGATTTCCATAGGAGATATATGCTTTTCTCACTTACACCCAGTAATGTTCCTCACCTGACAGGTTCAGTTACTATCTCTTTATCAAAGCACACATACAAGTGTTTGTTAAGAAGTTTACTTATTCATGTTAGTTGATGTACAATGCATCAATTATAAGTTGGTTTTGACCGAATGCTTTGCTAATTTATAATCTTGACAACAATAGACTTTGTCTTCCTAAACTTGCTTACTTCTTTTCAAACTGGAATGCCCTTGTTGCTCTAACACTGCAAGCAAGGAAGCTTTAGTGTCCGCTCCACCACATTTGATAACTGTTGCTGCTTCATGCACACCACCACTTTTTTCTTTCTAACTAAAATCCTTGTCAGTTCTAATCTGTACTATAGCAAAGCAAGTAGCACCTCCTCATTCTCAGTTCAGACACAAAGTTCTTAAGGAACTATAATTAATTGGTCTTCCCCAGAGAAAAAGGCTAGATATGTCATTATGCTTTTTAAAATGTGAAAAAACGATTGAGGATACACACACACACACACACACACATATATATTCACATATACATATATATACACATATATATACATGTATATATATATAGTCCTAAGATGACATGAGCTCAGCTATCCTTCCAGGTCCTCTATTGAGAAAGAACCCAAGTTCTGGTGCTCTTTCAGCTATAGTGAAAGGTCTGGGGACTAGAAGCCAAGCAGTCAAAAGCCTGAACTGTCAATATGTTAACCAAATTATAACAAGTTAAGAATGAAATGTGGCACCTGGAATATTTTCCTATAAATGACAGAAGTGGTTTTAATAAAAAAGCAAATATAACATTCTATTGCTATTTTATAAATTAAAGCAGATTTAGTACATAAAAATTTTAAAGTGAGCAACCATTCCTGTCTTTCTCTAAAACAGAATTACATAGAATTTCCAAGAAAGAAGACTATATAATATCTATGTAATATTTCCCATTCCAAAGTAGTTTAATTTTTAGCTTTACATACAATTACTGATTTTGAGTATTTGTCCTGAAGAACTGTGGCTCACCTACAACAGGTTCTAGGGTTGAATTTATACATATACCATGTGGGAAGTTTGGGGGGATGAAGGGAGTAGGTATACACTTAAAAAAAATGGGAATTTCAGCCCAGTCTTCTAGAAACTTGAATTTGCATATTTTCCAGGGCGGGTTGGGGGGGAAGATGGCTTCTACCTTGCAAGATTCTACAGGGACACATAATCTATGCCTACCATGCCCATAATTTAGTAAATAAATGTTAAGCCCCTGCATTAACTTAGAGAGAGAACTTTGCATAATATGAATCTTTTTGGATCTCCCAAAGAAATATACTCAGAGAAATTACAGGGATTTTGAAAGGTTAAAAACAAAACCAGGAGGCAATCTATATATTCTCACTGGTTCTCAAACTTCAGCATCAGAATTACTTGGAAGACTTGACAAAACACAGGTTGCCGAGCTGCAGCCACACATTTCTGATTCACTAAGTCTGGGATGGGGCCCAAAGATTTACATTTCTAACAAGTACCCAGGTGATGCCGATGGTGCTGGTTCAGGCGACACTCTGAGAACCACTGTCCTTCATGAAGGAAGGGCATAAAGAAGCCAAATTAGAAGCTCAGCCCTCACCTCTAAGAAGGCACAGCCACACATGGTGTCACACTAAGCACCTGAGAAAGATCTAGAAGAGATGGTTCCTTAATCAAGAATGTAACCTCATTGCTGCTAGTGGGAAGGGAACTGTGGAAAGTGGTGAGAAAGAAGAGAGGCGGAGTACACGGCTGTGAGGGGAAGACCAGAGAACAGCAGGCATCGCTGTATGCATGAAAATAGTGACTAAATTCATATTCATTGAACAGACATTATTGAGCAACTATGATGTGCCAAAAACTCGGCTAGATGTTAGGGACTCATCAGCGATCAAAATAGAAAATGTTCCTGTTCTATGAACATTCTAGTTAGGTGAAACAATAATTAATTGTACAAAAAAATATAAAACATATCAGATATATCAGTAATATAGAAATGCTATGGAGAAAAATACAAGGTAGAGTAGGTGAGGATTAAGTTCTTTTTTATTTCTACACAGGGTGATACAGGAAGGATGTCCACCAGATATCACACTAAGAACTGCCACAAGAAAATGAAGCAATTCTAATGTGTAACTTTGCAATCACTTTTCCCCCAGAAGCCAGGATTAGTATAAAGAGCTCCAGATAGTGAGGGTGCGGAATTCATAAAAGTCCATCTGCCTGGAGATCTGTCCTATTCATATATTCACAAGTCTCCTGGTTTAATTAAGTAAATCTGTGACAGAAGAAAAAGTATTTGTTGTTTTTGTAGTCGGTCAGTTTTACAGATACCCTGCTATATTCCATTCATAGATCTGCCATGGAGGATCAAGCTTAGGAAAGACATTTGTACATCTTACATCTCAGGTATGAAATGAAACTTTTCTAACACATGATGACCATCATCAGAAAACAGGGATGCTGTTAGATTTAGTTACAGTTCTTATTATAGCAGCACTTCCTTCTTTCACTTTCAGGGTGGCAGAAAATAGGACTTAGGTCAGCTAATATTTCTGCAAGGATCTAGTATGAAAATAATCTAGTTAGAAGCCACTGTTTGGTTGGTTTTCAATGATCCAAGGAAAGATTTGCTGCCAGGGAGAATCCTTGCTCTTTTAAATTTATAAATGCATATATCCTAAGCAAATGTTCACATATTTTACCCAAATAAATCTAGAGTGCTTTGGAAGGAAGGAAGGAAGGAAGGAAGGAAGGAAGGAAGGAAGGAAGGAAGGAAGGAAGGAAGGAAAACAAACAAACCAAAAAATGAAAGCCTCCCACTCCTGTACTTCTTTCTATGTGCTCATATGGATATTAGTTTTATATTCTTTAAATTGGACTTCCCTCCACTTTCCGAATTCTCAGGCACTCGGACACTTAGTGAAATATGCTATTTACTTTTGTATATTATTACTATTTAATCTCTTAATTTTCTGCATTTTCATGAGGTCACTTCCTAGACTCCTAGTTTCCTCTTTTAAACCACAGCTGCATCAAGCTGACTATGCTCAAAAGAATAGGACTTACGAAAAAAATAGGCATTGCTAATCCACTGCTAGTTGAAAATACTTTCTAAATTATCAGACCTTCTTTAAAAAGCCCATGATATGCTTCATTATGTAAACAAACCTCCTCTGTGTTGCTTTTTAAGCTTGAAAATATCAAAATCATGACATGACATGAGAAGAATTCTATTTTGACAAAATGAAAAGCACAAAAATTCTTCTACCCAGAAAAAAAAGAAACAGAATGTAATGGGGAAAAATAAATGCAAAAATAGAATTGGCTAGAAACCAGCAACCACAAGAAAAGAAATATGACAGGAAATGGAACTAATCAGTTACTATAGTGAAGAGTTTTTTCCCCAGACTTTCTTAGGAGAAAAAAAGAAATTGTAAAGAAATGTAGAAACTAAGAGTTTGGACAAAGTTATTTATATAATCTTGAACAATACAAAATTCCCTGTGAATGTATACGTTTTTTGAAAGGACAATGGAGTTTTTATTTAGTGGAATTTTGGAAGTTTATCTTCCTTGGGATTTTTCTGGTAAAGCTTTAGTTAGAAGGGTTGGAGCTTTTGAGGAGTAATGTCTATGTAATTACGCTATGATATCTTTTTCCAGAGGCAGAATTATCTTCATACCTAATTCAAGGCCTCTCGAAGGCTCAGTCCATTCAGGAATGGGTTTGCTTTGGCAGAACCCTCTTCAGCTCAGCAACAGACACTGCCAACAGATTAGCCTTCCGTGAATAACAATTCTTCATACACTGCAAAATTTTTCACATGAAAATTGCTTCTTTGGGTTATTCTCCCATTACAACTTACTTTTATTATCGGGTTATTTTGGTATAGACTATATCAAATTTTTTCAGCTGTTGTATGCCTAGATAAAATTAGAAGATGTCATTTCTAAATATAGACATGAAAAATTAATCTCTATATTAAAAACAAATTTAGAAATAATTGTCATTTATTTGCTAGTTGTTTTGTGACTCTAAGTTTTAAAAAAATTAGTAGCTAATTCACTTAACACAAGTCATTTACAAAATGTTTGACAACCTCTGAGCATGTCTGCAGAGATGGTAGATAGAGAATAGTCTTTATTTAATTTCTAATATCGTACTGGAAAAAATATGGATAAAAGCTAGAACGCATATTAAAAATCATACGGCTCATCTTGTATATTAATTTATATACAAGAAAGCCCAGGTCTCAAAATTTGACTTTCCTTATTCAAGGTAACACAGCTGCTTGGCAGACAAGACAAAAATTGAAACTAGGTCTCTGGATCCCAAGGAATACTGATGGTCCCTAATTATCATGGGGTAAGAGAGATCCACCAGCAACTAAATAACAAACACAACAGGTAATGAATTGAAAAAAATTGATATTAACTTTTTTCACACCCTGTTGTAATCCATAGAAGCTTATTCATAAATAAATTAGTGAATGTCTGGAAATTCAATTGAACCACCATTTCCCAATGTTCAGACAAGACAGAAAGACTGAAAAGAGGATGAATGATGAAAAGGTTCCTGAGTCAAAGTTATTTATTGAATTTTTCTTTTTCCTGCTCTATTATTGTACACATATAATACTCAAAGTTGATGAATGTATACTTTATGCAAGCGTATTACATATATTACCTGGTAACATATTATACTGTATAGTGTATTGCATGTATTACCTTATTTTTTCCTTTTATTGCTATTATCTTAATGTTTAGTCTCACGTTTTGAGGCTATTAATGTAGCAATTATAAAGCTAAGAACCAGCATTTGAAGCCAAATCTAAATGATTCCAATGTATATCTCTATCCAGTGAATTATATTGCTTAATCCTTGAAAACTCTCCCTGATTCTAGATTATGTGTGTTAAAAAAAAAAAAAGAGAAAAAAAAGAAAAAAAGAAAAAGACTAAAGAAACTACTTCTGCCTGTTGAAAAAAATCTTATTTCTAAAATTAGATACAAATAACCATTAAAACTGATTCTAGATTGGGATAAATAAGATAAACAGGACTTTCAAAACGAACACCTTTATGTATCACTGAGCATCTAAAATGCCTTCTCAAGGTTTCCATGCCAACCCTTTCTAGAATGCTAAAATAAGCTGTGAAACAACATTTACTCACACCACAATATGTAGTTTTTGATGTACTAAACTGTTTCACTGCATTTTAAAAAGAAATAAGCTCAAATAAATTTTGAATATTTAGCAAATGGGGGAAGTAAAAACGGCACCAGTCATCAGTGAGGGGGCAAACAATGTAATTTTTGTTTGTCTAAATGAGACAAGCCTTAAGAAGGACTTAAACGGAACTTTTCATTTCTGCTAACATCCTTTTTATGTATATCCATAGTTAGTCATCACTTTTCAAAATAGAGTTTTATAAAAGTTATGTTTAAATTATAAACAACACTAAGCACTTAACACTGAATATATAGAAGACAAATTTGGAAATCTAGGGCACTTCAATCTTTGATTCGGACCACCTGGCAAGAGAAAAATAAATGAATAAAAAGCCAAATGGAGCCGAATAGGTCTCATGCAGTTTGAAGAGATTTCTTTTTATCTGTCAAGCTCCTTAAAAGTAAATATTGCAGTTTGACTGCTGAATATGACAGGAGCCTCTAGTGGAGAAGAAGAAACTCCTCCACGTCAGAAGAGATGGGCAAGAGAAGGACCTAGTGTTTGCGTCCAGCCTCCCGCATGCAGAAGACGTAGGCCAAGAAGCTCAGACAGGGTGGTTAGAAAGGGAATACTCAGGACAGCAACAGAGAAGGGCACACAAGGCACTGGAATAGTAACAGCAAACCAACAACAGCAATGAGAATAAGAGTGAATGTAGACAACATAACACTAAAATTATATCAGGCAATGCGCTAAGTTCCAGAAAGACAGTAATGACAAGGCATGTGTGGTCTCTGACTTCAGACAACTAGGAATCTAATTAATCTTTAAAACATGTTGATTAGGGAGGGAGAATAAAGTGAAATGCCATGAGAGATTGCATTCGGGGTGTTATGGGAGTGCACAGTGAAGGCATCTGGCCCAGTGTAGGAAAGACCACTGTGAGTAACTGAGGTCTAAGCATTCACTCCAAACAGAAAAAAACATGGAGAATGAAGGGAGGAGAGATGGCAGGAAATAAGGCTGAAGAACCATTAACTAACTTAACTAATTTAAGTTGAATACAAATGTCAGATTTTAATTTGTTCCTTACCAGGTTTTTAAGTATATAATACATCATACCTAAAGACCAATATTGGCAACCATAAACAGGAAAAGACAACTGTAAATTTATTAGAGTCACAACTACACTTACTCCATCACCAATAATTGTGGGCTTCAATGAGTTAACTGACATCCCTCTGATTCAGTGGTCTGGGTTTCCTGTGTAAGTTGTAACAGTTTAAATGCAACTGTTTTGTTACTGAGGGGGCAGCATCAACTGATACTTTCCCTTAATGAGGAAAATCTAAGATTTTACCAAAGGTAAATAAACAAAACAAAAACTTCCATATGGAGCTTTAAATAAATTTCCTGGATTGAGGTCTTAGGCCATGTCCTTACAACTGCAGAGACCTACAAGTGCAGGCCTCTTACATATATTAATGATTTTGAAACTTGTTTCATATATGGACTTGAACTCTCAGTCAGAAATACAATGCTTGTTTATACAGTGCTTTCAAAAGTTATTTTTAAAAACTATTTGTCACAAACATTTCTTGAAACATCATATAAGAAGGGGCAATATTTTCCTCAACCTGAGGTTTATGACTTGTCAACTACTTCACTGTGATTTAGGTCTCACTTATTCCAATCTGCAAGACTTCTTCCAAATCATTTTATTTTCCTGCATCTATGATACTGTAGTTTATAGAGTTCACAATGCTGTTTTGTGACAGGTGCCATTGGTTTTACATTGGCCAATCCACTAAGAGATTGTAAATAGGGCTCTGCTTTGATACAGAAGTGTATGGCCATGCCTTTCTAATCTGATTAGGTCCTTGGAATTTATATTACTGTCTTTACTGAATATATTTTTCTCATTTCACAGCTGAGATCCAGCTGGTAAAAAAAAAAAAAAAAAAAAAATGGAGGCTCATCAATCCTAATGGGACACTGGTTAAAAAGATGATGAATCTTGTTCTATATCCAGTGTGAGAAGTAGCTTGACACAGGTCTTTGCTGCTTCTTTAAAACTGAATGAACAAATTCTCCCCCATTTGAATTTTATTTATGAAAACAATATTTTCTGAACCAAAGCTCTAAAAATACGGCTTGTCAAAATATTTTTCTGTGTAATTTATGATTTAATTAATATGAAGTCTTACAAAGCTGAACTGAACTACACTGTTACGTATTCAATCTATAATTTTATTGGAAAAAGAACACCATGGGAGCTTTAGTACTTATGAAAACAACAATTAAGGAATTTAGCAAACAGTTTCTCCTTTAAAACATGCTATAGAATGGACCATGTAATGTGTTATTGATCGCAAAATCCCAATCTCCTGGTTTATCAGTTCAGATGGATCATGAATGTGCTTTTGATGTTATCTTTGAGAGGCACAGAGGCCCAGCTGACAGAGCTCCAATACTGCAAAGTCTCTTAACTGTTCTTTCTCTGAAAAGTCAGAAGAGAAAGGTGTCAATCCTAACAATTAAAGCAGCTTAAAAAAATTTTTTTTTGAAATAAGATTAAAGAGTTTACAAGAAGCAAGGAAGGAAGCATAAAGACAGATAAAAAGGAGAGAAGAGGTTACAATCCAATCAAACTCCCTTTATGCCTGAAGAATAAATTGAATCATATCCTAGAAATGACAAAAGAGTGGGTGGGGGAGGAAGGATTGGACAGGTGCTGCCACAAAACAACTTTTAAAAACCGTCAACTGATGTATTTTGAAATTGTTAATAAATGAGGTGAAATCATTTAGGAAATGATACATTATATTTTGGTGCATCATATCAGTGTGTTGTAAAGTACATGTATGTACGTGGAAGGCTGCTGCCACCTGAATAAAAGTGAGCAAGACTGTGTCTTTCTTGTTCTTTTCTAGCACACTTCTCAGCACATGATGTGGTGCTCAAGAAAGTATTTGTTTAGTGAATAAATAATTCATTCAGAGTCACTTTACATACTGGAAATAAGCTTAGCCTGCCTCAGTACTATAAAGGAAATTATAAGAAGCTCTGAACCATACTTAGGGGGCAAATTGGCAAAAGGAGAGATTTTCAAAAGAAGAAAGACACTATGCATAACCTTTAATGTCATTGTCGTTAACCAACATGGGGAGACCAACCAATGGTACTGCAAAAATACTGCCACATCTCCCAACCTGATATTTAGCATGGACAGTGTGTCCTTCAAAAATTACTGCATGAGATGGGAGAGGTTAAAAATAAGTCCAATTAATACACAATAAAATTTAAAACTGTAAGTCCTTTATAGTAAGAAAAAATACAGTAGGGAGCAAAGTAAACAATACTGTGAGAAAATATCCTATGAAACAACCACCTTTTAATAAGCAAATGACCTCGCGAAAGGGAAAAGAATTCATCTTGCTGGGAAGGTCTTAAGTGGCCTGAAGAATCTTCCCTTAAACACACACCCTTTTCATTAGAAATTAGGTCTTCATCTCAAAATTAATAAAAACAAAACAAAATAAAATAATATTAAATAATACTTTTGCCGGAAAGATTAAGCCCTTGTGACATTCTTTTCTCCTTGTACAGAGAACTAAAATTTGTGTAGGTAAAGGCTGCTACTTCATTATTAGTCATTACTAGAATATCTTCCCTATGTCCCTCTTTAGAATTCTAATTATATTCGCACACAAAAAAATACACATTTTATGCTGTTCCTACTACATTTTAAAGAGGCATTTTAGGAAAAAGTGTGAGGAAAAGAATGCTTTTATTAGAGCATATGGATTTAGCTGTGCATATGTATATATATTAAGAAATTAATCACTGGATGTCTTATAGGGAAGCCTGTCTTTAGTAATCTCCTGATCTATTTATCATCAGCAGATGCTCACTCTGGGTGCAACCTAAGTGATTACTCCCAGAAATCTCATAATTGCAGCAATTAGGGTCACGTGACCTTCAGCTTGTTCCTGCTAGAAAAAAAAAAGGTGGGGGTGGGGAGGCAGATGGCCCACATTAGCATTTGAAGGAGCACTGGAGATCTTGCAGTTGAGCAGTTTAAGTTAAATGCACCAGAAAGCTGTGATGTCCAGTCTCAAACACATTTCAAGTAGAAATTTAAGACCTTTTTTATATGATCCATTCTGCTCTCCACAAGGTCTGCCTTCCCTTGTAAAAGTCAAATATGAGCAGTACTACCCCCCAATAATTTACCCAGCAATTAAGTTACTATGAGTGTGAAGGAGTAGTGATCCTTTTACTTAAATCTTTCCATTTCAAAGCCTATTTGTTCTTTGTTTTAGAATATACTGACAATATACTCAGAAAACCCAAAATATCCATTGACTACTTTTCTTAAAAAAGTCATTTATTTCATTCATTTTACACTGTAAGGACAAATATACTTCTTATTTAAATCTTTATGCTGAAAACAAGGGTAGATAGAGGCTGCTTTCTACTCTCCCTTTTCTTATAAAATTTCTTTCTTTGTTCTTTGCAAATTTATGTAAATCTTAATGATGGCTAACTAAGCCTCCCATTAGCCTCGCAACTCAGAAATGTTTTCTCAAGAACCTTGGAGCTATCTTTTTGAAATGCAAACATCAAGGGAGAAAGCTCCCCTATCTCCCAGTTCCTATGGGAGGATAGGAGCCTATCTTCAGTGTTACTCTTGCTCCAAGTTGCAAAACTTCTTCCTGTCATAAAGGGATGAGAAATTGGTTTCTCCTTGGAGAAAGTCAATTAGCTAACACAGGTAATCAACCCAATTACCTGAAGAATTTAGGATGGTGCAGTCAAGTCCTTTTATTTGAGTACTGGTTATTGTTTATCTTGAAAGCATGTGTGTAATCCCACTCTTGGCTACATCTACTTGGCAATATAGAAAAGTGAGATTTCTTTTGGTTTTTACAATCTCTTAGTGGATTGCCTGTAATGTTCATCACATTCTGGTTTGATGCCTAATAGTAGAAATGTTTTCTTTTTCTATTACTTTGGTGGAGGGGACTTCTGGGTTGGGATAAGATTTTGTTTTTAATTATATTCCCTCAACAATTTTGATTGTTTTTTTTTTTTTTTGAGACGGAGTCTCGCTCTGTCACCCAGGCTGGAGTGCAGTGGCCGGATCTCAGCTCACTGCAAGCTCCGCCTCCCAGGTTCACGCCATTCTCCTGCCTCAGCCTCCCGAGTAGCTGGGACTACAGGCGCCCACCACCTCGCCCAGCTAGTTTTTTGTATTTTTTCAGTAGAGACGGGATTTCACCATGTTAGCCAGGATGGTCTCGATCTCCTGACCTCGTGATCCACCCGTCTCGGCCTCCCAAAGTGCTGGGATTACAGGCTTGAGCCACCACGCCCGGCCCAACAATTTTGATTTTAATTAATCCGTCTCCCTGTAGTAGAGCCCTTTCAGATATTTAACAAAGGACTTAAACAGTAAAATTCCAAATTTCCCATCTGAAATTTAAATAAAGAGATAAAGTAGTTAATTTTACTATTTCATTTATCTTTAATTATAAACAAGCTTGGTAATATTACTGCCAAAATAAAATAATTACAGACATCAAGAGGGCTAGTTGGAACATCTAGTTCCCAAGTGTTGAGATATCCATGTTTATTTTTTCCTTTTCCTAAAACCTGCAACAAAAATAGACTTTCATTAAAGGAAGCTTTTGAAACAGACATTCACAGCAGTATATATCTATGTAATTATTCTGTGTGCATGAAGAGAGAATTAAAAATCTCACGATGAATTGGGTTTCTGCTCACAGTTAAAGAACAGATACACATACAAGTAATTCAACAAATATTTGTAGGGGAAAAAAAGTGGAAGACTAAGAAAGAAGGAAGAAAAGAAGAGGTAGGATACAAATTGTTAGGCAGGAATCTAGACCCAACATGGCGGTGTTACCCGGCATAGCAGGCCTTTTGTTAAAGACTCCCTTCACCCTTGTACACACCCGCAGACTTACATGCGTTAGAGTTCCGGCTGGGCAACCACACTCCCCCATGACCTGCAGCTCACCTGCATTCCACAAGTTCGTAAACAGCAGTTTTGGTTAACAGTTTCCAAA
>NW_012123487.1:11319135-11327566 GCF_000951035.1 Colobus angolensis palliatus
GTCTCCCACCCAACCTCCTCCTTACCCTGACCCGCCATTATCCCCGTCCTCATCAACGCCTCCCCTCCCTTCCACCCCTCATGTGCCCTTACCAAACCCGACAGATTCTGTCTCCCCTACCTCCACCTCCTCCCCTTCCTCGCCTGTCTCAGCCCATACTCAGTCCAGGACCGACCTCCTGTGTCCCTTGCGAGAGGTGGCAGGCGCCGAAGGAGTAGTCCGGGTCCATGTGCCATTTTCATTGGCAGATTTGTCTAAGGTTGAGGAGCGTGCAGGCTCCTTTTCGGCCAATCCTACTCGTTATATCAAAGAGTTCAGGTATTTATGCCAGGCATATGATCTCACCTGGCATGACCTCCAAGTCATTATGACCTCAACCCTGCCTCCTGAGGAGCAGGAGCGCATCCTAGCGGCAGCCAGGCAGCACACTAACCAGGTTCATTTAACTGACCCCGCCATGCCAGTCGGCACCGAGGCAGTGCCCTCGGCTGAGCCCAACTGGGACTACCAGGTAAGGCAGGCAGGTCGCCGCTGCCAGGACATGATGGTCCAGTGCCTTCTTGCTGGCATGCAGGCAGCCTTCAATAAGTCAGTCAATTTTAATAAGTTAAAGGAGGTAGTCCAAGGCTCAGATGAAAATCTGGCTGTTTTTCTTAACCGACTGACAGAGTCACTTATTCAGTATACCCGCCTTGACCCTGCCTCACCTGCAGGAGGAGCCATCTTAGCTTCATACTTTATTTCTCAGTCGGCCCCCGATATCCATAAAAAGTTAAAAAAGGCAGAGGACGGCCCTCAAACTCCCATCCAGGACTTAGTCAAACTGGCCCTCAAGGTCTACAACTCCAGGGAGGAAGCAGCTGAGGCCCAACGACAGGCCAGGCTAAAACAGAAGGTACAACTCCAAACCCAGGCCTTGGTAGCAGTCCTGAGACCGGCGGGCTCCAGGAGCTCCCAGAAGGAAGGTACTACTCGAGCACCACCTGGTGCCTGCTTCAAGTGCAGCAACGACGGCCACAGGGCCAAGCAGTGCCCCAACCCAAAGGAGCCAACCCGCCCCTGTCCGAACTGTCGGCATATGGGCCACTGGAAGTCGGACTGCCCCAACTTGAGGACGGTCGCTATGTCTCCATGTGACGACCCTCCTCCAGGTACTGGAGGCGCCTTCCAGCTCCTCGACACCGACGAAGATTGAAGAGGCCCAGACTCAGGGACCCCTCTCACGCTTGCGGAGCCCAGGGTTATGCTCCAGGTAGCGGCTCCCTGTGTCCTCTGCTTCATCCAGGACCGCACGAAAGAAGTCTCCCAGGTTACTTTCAGTCAGATGCTGCTCCACCCCTATACCCGAGTTCCGACCTCTGAAGAACCCCACGACGACCTATACCAGCAGGAAGCAGCCAGATGAACACGTGCCCCCATTTTCTTATTAGAAAGAGGTCGGAATGTTAGGCAGGAATCCAGACCCAACATGGCGGCATTACCTGGCATAGCAGGCCTTTTGTTAAAGACTCCCTTCACCCTTGTACACACCCGCAGACTTACATGCGTCAGAGTTCCGGCTGGGCAACCACACTCCCCCATGACCTGCAGCTCACCTGCATTCCACAAGTTCATAAACAGCAGTTTTGGTTGACAGTTTCCAAAGACCCCTTCCTCATGACCCTTACTCAACTCCTGCCCTAGGAGTTTCAAGACCCCCCAGGCCCTGTTTGCCCAACCAGCTTCCCTACCTCTCGGGCTATAAAAAGCCCCTACCCTCCTCCCTCAGCGCGACTTCCTCGGCCCACACCTTTGGACGGAGGAACCTCGCCCGCGAGTCCTAATAAAGGCTATTCTCACTGCCATTTGCCTTGTGTCTTCGTTCCCGGTTCGGCTCCAGCCTCAGTTTACCTTTACACAGATCCACAGTAAACCTGTCCTGCAGCCTCTGTTCAAGTTTCTCAACTTCTGAGTTCTCATTCCCTTATGCGTACTTTGCGTTCTGAGTTCTCATTCCCTTATGCGTATAGACCCTTTTCAAGAAATGTCCTTTCTGTACCTCCAACTCTCTATTGTGGCTATTTAAATTCTGCTTACCTATAAACCTAGCTGAAGGTCCCTTTTAAAAAATTTGGCCCATCAAAATCAATTATATCTTCTCTGGGTCACTCTACACAGTTAAACTGTGCTTAGTATTTGATTGTATCATCATGTATTAGTTACTATTTATATGCATTAGTTTTCCCCTCTCTTGACTGTAAGCCATTGAAGAGCAAAGTAACCGCTGTTAATACATTTAAAGCATTCACAGAATCTTGCTCTCAAATGAACTACAACTGGATCCTCACTACTCGATTTATTAATAACCACTCTGTTGTATTGGAACTGCACCTTCTCATGTAGGCTTACTTCATGTGTGCAAAGATTTAATTCTGAAAGTACATAGAATGATTTAGAGTATGATTTAGAAATATTATGATGTACAAATTCTCTTTCCCTGATAAAAATACATGATGAAACTATGAGATGAAAAAATGTAATTTGGTTTCCCAAAGGCTGGACCAGGCAAAAATGTGTTATCATCCAGGCTGTTTTACTTTTTGTTTTTTTCTTTTACTTTTTAAAAAACATCTGTTTGGCTATCATTCACCTCATGGCTAGGATTTCTTTATATATACTTTTCTATTTTTTGAGCATACTTCTTCCCCCATCTGCTTCCCTTGCCCTTCCACTCCGTAAAGTGGTGTATTTCCACGTGGAGTCATGTTAGCTAATGACTAGGATTCCTATGTCCTAGTAAATGGTACATTGTTTGAATATCTATGTGGGATGCCATTTATGGCTATGTTGAAATGATGAAATAAAGAGATACGTATTAAAAACTACAACTATGTGGGCTTTACGAGATAGACAACGAACTTGTAAAAACTCTCTAAGCAGTCCATGACATGTAAATGAAGTCCATGACATGTAAATGAAGAAGATACTATGCTCAATCCAAAGAGAAACTGTTTACTTTTCTGAAAGCAAAAGCAAATCACATCATATTTCAAACACTGTTTATGCCATTGGCTGGCATCGTGTCACACATTGTGGTGACAAAACACATGACATTTCTAAAAGTTTTCTTGTTAATCAATGAAGTACTTGATGTTTGCATCCTCTTTATATTTATGTAAAGGTGAAGCGTGTCCTTCTTTTCTAAGCACAAAGTTAAAGTAACATTTGCCACTAAGTCTCTAACGGAGAACTTCAGTGATCACCAAAAAGAAAATTTACAAAAACCATCTAAATATAAGAAAATCAAACAATTAATACATATCTACTTAGTCCCTACAATGAAAGAGGAACACAGCAGTTCCAGATATGGTGGAAGAGAGAGGATGATGCCTGATAGCGAAACTTGGTAAATACCCTGTGGGGTGTACATTTCCAGTACATGTGTAATCATTCAATAGCATACAATATTTAAACGTAACATTAGTAATTATTAACATAGAAGATTATGTAATTTTTGTGTTGTACAACACTTGTATGAAATAGAAAAAAAGGTAATTTCACTCCATTGAAGTGCCTATGTAATAGCCTAGCCTGAATATGTAAGTACAGTTTCTCTCTGAGCATTAATTTCACCTAAGGAAATTAACTGCCTGCCAGTACACCCCTCTAACATACTGCGATAGTAATTTACATCTTAATTTCCAAACAGGTAGAAAACCCCAAGGGGTACCCTAAGTGCACAAATCCTCCCCCTGTGATAGTGTAGCCAGATGGTCTAAATTAGGTCTTCGAGTCTCTAAGGGATAATGGAAAGTCAAAATAAAATTTGAAATGGTTTGCAACTATGAGGTTGCCTGTCAAGTTAAACATCCTGCTTGCTGACTCATTTTTTACCCCATATTTCTAAAATTTATAAATAAATTTTAAAGGAGGAAATTCTTACATCTTTATTTTCAATAAGTTCCTTACCCCTTCCCTTTTTTTATTCCTGTTGTTTAATTTTTTCTCCTCTATTGGCTCCTGATACTCCTTATGGCTGACTTAAAACCCCTTAAAGATGCCACTATAGCTGTTTTTTTTAAAAGTAGATCAGCTTGTACTTGCACCTTAGTATTGTACCAGAGAGCTACTTCTGGCAGAACACTAATAGGAGGCAATCGTTTGGAGGAAAAGGTGGAAAAAGTATATTCCTTCTAGGTGAAGCATCTTTAAGCAAATGATATCAAGCCCACTCTCTACTCTCTTTATCATTCTGAAGATCAGTATCTTATAGTTTAAGCCATCACTAAATGATGTATATCATAGGTAAGTAGTTACATTTAGATAAATGTGTATTTTTCTACTTACTGTTATTCCATAAAAGACTTTTCTGTATTTCTAAGAACTAACATACTTCACAGAGCATTGCTCTGTTTATAAAAATTCTATCTGGGTCAGGTGCAGTGGCTCACACCTGTAATCTCAGCACTTTGAGAGGCTGAGGCAGGAAGACTGCATGAGCCTAGGAGCTTGAGACCAGCCTAGGCAATATAGTGAGACCACATCTTTGCAAAAAATAAAAGAAAATAATTTAGCTTGGCATGGTAGTGTGCACCTGTGGCCCCAGCTACTCAGGAGTCTGAGGCAGGAAGGATCACTTGAGCTGGGTAGGTCAAGGCTGCAGTGAGCCATGATCACACTACTGTACTTTAGCCTGGGTGACAGAATAAGACTGTCTCTACATAAATAAATGAAATAAAAATAAAAATTGTTTCTGGTTTAATGACTAAGTTTCTCGATTCATAAAATGAAGACAATAGTACTTTAAGTTCCAAATACCTGCTGATATGGTTTGCTTCTGTGTCCCCACCCAAATCTTACCACAAATGTTAATCCCCACATGTCAGGGGAGGGACCAGGTGGGAGGTCATTGAATCATGGGCGCGGTTTCTCCCATGCTGTTTTAATGATAGTGAGTGAGTTCTCAAAAGAGCTGATGATTTTAAAGTGTGGCACTTCATCATGCTCGCACATACTCCCTCCTGCCACGTTGTGAAGAGTTGCCTGCTTCCGCTTGCACCATGATTGTGTTTCCTGGGGCCTCCCCAGTAATGCAGAACTGTGAGTCAATTAAACCTCTTTTCTTTATAAATTACCCAACTTCAGGAAAGTTCTTCATAGCAGTGTGAAAATGGACTAATACACTTATTAATATTCAAAAAGTAATGTACTAAGAGATCACTTGCTCTAGTTTTGAACTACAAACTTTGACAGGTATACAACTTTAGATAAACGAGAAAAAGAAGAAAGAAGATAGACATAGATGTACACATATAATGCATTGAGTATAAAACTTTAGATAAATGAGAGAAAGAAGAAGATAGACATAGATGTACACATATAATGCATTCAGTGTTTTCTCTGTTCAACTCTTCACTAATTAGATTTGAAATAGTCAAAAGAAAGAAGACTCTAAAGCAACAAAAAGTTGATAACCATAAGACATTGAATAATACGGAATGAAACCTAATCCACGTCAGTTTGTTATGGCAAATGATTTTTCAACATTTTTGTATTATTTTAATAACTGGGAGAAATTAGTTCAGAAAAGGCACATAATTTTACCCTCTTCAACAAAATTGACTCAGAAAGCATGCCTAAAAGTAAAGTCCTTGTATTGTGCATTGGCAAAACTATTTGAAACCAGCATGCCTATTTACTTACCTATCTATCACATGTGGGTATTATATGTCATATTCCTTTTTTCTAATACACGATGGATAATCTTCTATTCTCAGGTGAATGGTGAATAACTGATGAAGCTTAACAAGTCTCACGTTGATTCACAGAGGAACAAGAGAGTTTATCCCTTTTACTACTATGCAGTTCTTATTCTGCAATAAGTAGAATATAAATAATTTCTTACATAATAAAGAAATTCATTTCTTTTGTTTTTAAATCCTACAAACTACCCTAATAAGATATAAGGCCCATATTTAGGTTATAATACTTTTTAATGATATATATGGGCTGCAAAGAGATCAGCTGTGTTATTCTTTGGAATGGGATTCTTTTTTACAGACGAATTTAGGAAAAGAATAAAGATTAGCTGGTCAGTGAATTAAATGCACAGAATTGATTTCATAAGCATGGGGTTTGTATGAAAACATAGCCAGTGGTTGTCTTTTGCAGCCATTTGATACTACATTTAATTAAGAAATAAAGAATGAGCTAGAGCATTCTTTTCCCATATGAAAAAGAGAGAGAGACTTTAAACAATAATCACCCCTAAGATATTTGAAACTGCAATAATTATTAGGTTTAACTTGGGAAATTTAGAAAACTTATGAAAAAGGTGATTATTTTGTCATTTTATTTGATTCCTACATTTAGCATAGTATAATATCTTTGTATTAAAAAAAATCCAGGATTCTCATGATTAGATTTACATATGATACAAAGTGACTTTGAGATTCTGGAAAGATTTATAGAATGCCCAATTATTTGTTTACCACTTTAAGGAGAAATACAAAGCTTCCAGAATCACATTTCAAACTGAAAAGACCATTTAATCCTTAGGATAATTTGCTTTCTCTTGTGAAGCTTTCTGAAATTTGATGCATCATAAATACGTATTTTCTCTTTTTAATAGAAAGTAATCCTTTCCTGTTAAAAACATGACTATCAAAGAATTAGCTCATGACATGACTTAGAACAGGAGAGATGGGGAGGAGGTTGAAGTGAGGGTGGCAGACGAACTTGCTATCCCTCCTCATTTTTTCACTTTACCTAATGAAGAATCTTGGGGATATGGGCTTCCAGAATTCCTCTTTCATTTTGACAGCCTGACATACTGAGGAAATAGGCTTGTTGATGCCATGAAAGATGACTACGAAAATACTACCTACTGGAAGAATCTTAAAGAACAAGTATTGGATCTGTGGGTTTTTTTGTTTTTTGTTTTTTCAAGAGAGAAAGATAGGGTGCCGAGAGAGGATACAGTGATTAATGATTATTATAACATACATGCATATATACACAGATATATGTAGCTCCATATTTAGTCTTCATATGTAATACAATTGTTTATATTTTGCTTCACAATTTTATAATTGTTTGTTATATAATGAATTTTAAAGAAATTCATTATATAAGCATTTCCTAAGTGTTCATTTCCTCCAAAGCCCTATTGAGATAGCACGCATAAGGGTAAAGTCTCCAGTTTCTCCTTAAAAAGCCTATGGGCTGCTAGGGGAGAATGGACTATCCAAATATAATCATAACATATAGCATAACAAGTCTATAAGAAATGTGTGAAGCAACATGAAGCAAGTTGGAAGAGAAATATAGCATCTCCCTGAGAAGGTACTGGAAGTTGACCAAGAAGCTAATCAAAATTTTGTATTGATTCTGGAAAGCTCAAAGCACCGAAGCTTACTGGTTAGACATTAAGAACATCCTCCTCTCCCCACTTCCTATTTCATTAGAGTATTAGCATTTTCTACACTGTTTTGTTTTGTTTTTTAAGTGCAAGTCTGCTTAATTGTGCAATATGCTGTTTAGGTTAACAGCATCTTTAATAAGATATAATACTATTCAGCAGAGCATAGAGAAATTACTTTCTGCCCAGTTTAAAATACAGTATTAAATTCTATATATTGGACTGGGTGCAGTGTCTCATGCCTGTAATCTCATCACTTTGGAAAACCAAGGCAGGAGGATCACTTCATGCCAGATCAAGACCAGCCTGGGCAACACAGAGAGACCCTGTCTCTATAAAAGGCATAAAATAAAAAATTAGCTGGGTGTGCTGGTGCACACTACCACAGTCCTAGCTACTCAGGAGACTGAGGCAGGAGAATCACTTGAGCTTAGAAGTTTGAGGTTATAGTAAGCTATGATTGCACCACTCCATTCCAGTCTGGGCAACAGAGTGAGGCCCTATCTCTATAAAAGAAATATTTTTTAAAATTACATATATCATACATTTTATATATATATATATACACACACACACACACACACACACACACACACACATACATAACTTCTGGTTTCTTTAATTTATATAATTTGAAGTTTTATAAGAATAATTTAAAGATCCTCATTCATTTTATTTTCAGTTTTAAGAGAAGCATGAGAATTTATTACACATGTAAAATCTAGAAAAAAAGACTTTAATAGAGTATTTTTTGGTTTGTTTGTTTTCAAGGCTCAATGGAGCAAACACTCCTATTTATTTAGCAATCACCATATGCCAGACATTGTTCTCAGAGTCTTTTTTTTTGCATTAAAATGTAATTTATTTATTATAATTGTACATATTCATCAGACACAATGTGTTTTGATGCAAGTATACAATATGTAATAAAGTAATTAGCATATTTTTATAGAGCGCTTAAAAGCGGATTAAAAGTTACAATTTTTAAGACTCACAATAATATCTCATTTAATCTTTTTTTTTTTTTTTTTT
>NW_012123487.1:11327626-11345830 GCF_000951035.1 Colobus angolensis palliatus
GATCTCAGCTCACTGCAAGCTCCACCTCCCGGGTTCACGCCATTCTCCTGCCTCAGCCTCCCGAGTAGCTGGGACTAGAGGCGCCCGCCACAGCTCCCGGCTAATTTTTTTGTATTTTTAGTACAGACAGGGTGTCACCGTGTTTGCCAGGATGGTCTTGATCTCCTGACCTCATGATCCGCCCACCTCGGCTTCCCAAAGTGCTGGGATTACAGGAGTGAGCTACCGCGCCCGGCCATATCTCATTTAATCTTAAAATGAAGTGTAACTTATTTTTGTTTCCATTTTACAGATAATAAAATCAGAGGGCTTGACCAAGGAACACCACAAGCAGCTTAGCAGTCTAGAAGTATAGAGGGCATCAGAGGTTAAGCCAGAGGAAAAGATTAGAATTAGCAGGAAGGACTAGAGCCAAGTAGAAAAGCAGCACAGCATCCACCCTGTGCTGGAGCACTGGATCAAAATCAGGGCTTTGATAAGTAATTTCGGATAAATATTAATGATTCAATTATAGGCAACTGACCAGGCACAGTGACTCATGCCTGTAATCCCAGCACTTTCAGAGGCTGAAGCAGGAGGATCGCTTTAAGCCAGGAGTTTGAGACCAGCCTGGGCAACAAAGCGAGACTCAGTCTCTATAAAAAATAAAAAATATAGCCGGGAATGGTGGCACAAGCCTGTAGTCCTAAGCTACTCAGGAGGCTAAGATGAGAGGACAACTTGAGCCCAAGAGTTTGAGGCTGTAGTGAGCCATGATTGTGTCACTATACTCCAACCTAGGTGGCAGAGGGACACTCCATCTCTTCAAAAAAATTCATAGGAAATCATCTCTCTAAGAATTCTAAGCACCAAGAAAGCATGAATTCACCTAATTTCAAACTCGGGTACTTCAACCGATACCACCAGAACACTTTCATATAGTCAAGTGCAATTGCAAAGGTAGGGGAAGTCTTATAGCACTGACAGCCTTGTGTTAAGCAATGTATCCCTTAGCACTAGGTGTCAGTCTGACGAACATGATCTCTCTTTGGGAGCAAGACAGGATGGGGTTGGAGGGAGGGTCTTCAGGGAATATATATGCTAAGTACTGACTGCATTAGAGGAAGAATAAAAGGCTAGTGTATAGGATGAAGAAGAAACGGATACAAAATAGCAACAAGTTATATCCAATATTTTCTTTTTAACTTTTGATTTTGCAAAATGAGACTAAAAGTATCAATATAGAAAAGTAAGTATTTTTACAATTTTGAGGAGAGAAATTTATAAAATATCTAAGCACTAGCTAGCACACAATATGACATTTTACTTTTAGATTTGTAGAGTAATCTTAGTCCTTTTCTGCTCACAGCATTCCAAACACTTCCAGAAAAGCTATTGCACCTCATGTCACTTGTTGAGCAGTATTTCCACTGTAAGTAAACTTGAGAATTCTCCTCTATTAAAGATCATCTCCCTTGTCCCATTCCTCAGGGTCCTCAACCTCTTTCTCAAGAAAACTATAATTAATATAATTAACATGATCATCTATCTTTATAAGGATGAAAATCATTTAGCTTTTGATTCTGTCTTCAACAGCATAAGATCAAACAGCCTTCCCAGGCTGACAGTGGCAGAACCAATGAAATTAATATTACCTATTCATGCTATCTAAAAAACAAGTTATGCTATTTAGATTGATACTTTTAATGACCCATGAGTATTCCTTTACAAGCTCCTGTTTCCTATTTTATATTTTAAAATTGAGAAGCCATCACTTGCTTATCAAACTGAGAAATTTGTAAAATCCTAATTCCAATATTGGCATGAGTATTGCAAAATTCAGACTGCTTCTGCTACCAGTGAAGTGCATATTGGTATATCATTTTGGGGAACACTCACAATGTACACATTAGTCACCTCTAATATATTTATTTCTTTACACTACATAATCCCTCTTCTACAAATTGATCCTAAGTACAATGTCAGCAGTGAACATAAACGTTTTAGAAGCATATTTATTGCAGTGCTATTTATAATAGTGAGATATTAAAAATAGTCTGAATGTCCAACAATGGGTAAATGGTGAAATAAATTATGAAATATCCACAGGATAGTATATCACAGAGCCACTAAAAATCACCTTTTCAAGTAACTAGAATGTATAGAATAGAAAATTTAATTTACCTTTCATGAAAACAAACCACAACAAAAACTGGAGGAAAATATACAAAAATGCTGGTAGCAGTATTAATAATAAAGAAAAAGAAGTAGATCAGAGAAACCAATACATATTTTTTTAAAAGGCAAAAAGTGTGGCCTAAAATGTTGCTAAGAATCAATGCCAAATTTACCTTCCTTGTTTCTGGACTTCATTCTGACTTTTTTTTTTTTTTGTAATAACTTTAGGAGATTAAAACACGTTTCCAGTCTAAATTCAGTAACATTGTGTTTCATAAAATCTAAGATACCATTCATTATAAGACACACCTCATTTACTACCAGGAAAAAAAAATGCTGTCAATTTAACTATAGTATAACTTAATTTTACATAATTTAATGTAAAATTACATGCATCACAGAATTGATAAAATATTGCAATGGCATTTCTGATGTTCTATTTTATATACCTCTATCGGTAGCTTGTTTTTATCTGGCAACACTAGTTATTTTGCTCAGCTAATATTTTCACAGAAAAACATGATTTTTCTGTGAGGGAAACTCTTATCTTAAACCAAAAGTACTTAGTTATAGTTGAAAAAATGGTAATTTCCATTACATATATTCTATTTTGATAACTTGGCTGTTTCTGGTGAGTTAATATATTTTTAAGGGACTTACTACATCTAACTGCTTTTACAAAATGTGATTTAGATAACTGATTAATCAAATGTAATTTAATATTATTTTCATTTCCAGATAGAAGGGAAAACAATACTAATAAATACTAAACCACACATATCCAAGTGGGAAGACCTGATAAAAAGAGTGGCTTAAACATGTTTCCATTTCTATGTACACTTTATTTTCACTGGTATATTTATTTATTAATTTGAAAATAGGCAAGTCATCTTGACCAAACACACTCAATTTTCATATTCTCACAACAGAAATCTCCATGTGGAAGATGGTTAGGGAATCAGATTATGAAAATTTTTGTGCATTACGGTTACTTTTTTATAATCTAACAAAAATCTTCTTTCTTTTCAGTTTTCTTTCTGGAAAGTGGTCAGAGCAAGATGAGATTGCAAACTGCCATGTTTACCATATCAACTATGTAATAAAAAATCAGGAAGGGAAGAGTTTACTTCTTATTAAAGAAGAGAAAGGAAAGGTTTACCTCTCATACAGATTTATTATTAAAACTTAACTCTGTGCATTAAAAACATTACTGATTCAATGATGTATACTTTAAAAAAATCTCATTCTACTTGTAATTTTGGTTTTGTAGGTGGATGAGACAGGGTCTAGTAGGGGGTAAAAGTAGAAAAAAGTTCAAAAAGTCTTTAAAAATTGCACATTTAAATGTTCACAAATCTCGATAGTATATGCTAAAAAGTGAATAAAAAAGAGAGACTTCAATAAATTTGACCCCAAACTAAATGAAAATACTTAATAAAATAATAGTTTATAAACAGACTTTAAATCAATACTTGTAGACATTTCACCTTTTTTCTTTATTAAGTTTCCAATTATCTATAGGCATAATTTTAATATATTCTATTTGCTTCATTCTATACAGATTTCGAAGATAGGAAAGCACAGTTTGTATCTGAAAAGAGAAATAATTGTAGTTTTTCATCTGTGTGTATGTGTGTTTGTGTGTGTGTGTGAGAGAGAGAGAGTGTGTGTCTGTGTGTTTATGTGTATTTGGTTGCAGGAAAGTGAGGTCAGAATTGAGGCCAGAAAAGGTACATATTTACAGTGTGCCTGTTATATGACAGACACTGCAATCTGAAGGGTTAAACATGGGCTTTAAAGAGAAAATTCCTGATTAGTGTAAGGGTAAATGAAAAGCTAATGTTTTCCTTTACGTTAATTATTAATCAAAAGCCTATATAAAAAGTTTAGCAACACCTGGCATGTTGTTCTTTTATAAACAATAAAAGTCTTCATTTCATTCAGCATTTAGTTTTTTTTTTTTTTTAATCTGAATACATGTTCAAAAAAAAAAAAAATAGAAGGCATAAATAAAATCCCAAGCTTATTGCTGTGAGGGCCTTCTGAGGTTCCGTTATTACTCTAAACTCAGTTAAGCTAGTTTCAAGTCTCAATTAAAGCCAATTAGTGAAAGCACAGAACAAAAGGAATGACATCTTGACACTCTGCTAACTGAAATTTTTTACTGAAAAGTACATTTTCAACTCTACCCTCTTTAGGAAATACATCCTCGTTGGGTATATAATTGTGGAATTCAAAATGTTTTCCTGCAAATTCAGGAAGCTGACCATTCTTTGAAAGGTCAGCCTTCCAAGAAGTCATTCTTTTAATATTTCTGTTAATTAAACAAATGAATTCGAGTTGGATTTTTTTTTTCATTATTTGAAACTCAGGTAGTAGTAAGATGAAATAAATTCAATATTCAAAAACCAAATAAATTATACTAATTAGAAAAACAAACAGTACTCAGGGAACCACGTTTGCTAGTAAGCCAACTCTGAAATATATCCAGGTTTTACTAAATTTCAGCTTTTACCACATATTGTAAGCATATTTTTGACCTAGCTATCTAAAGACCCATGATGCCTTTATTTTATTTCACAGTTTATTCATGATTGACACAAATACAGTACTGACCTTAATTCCAGCCAGAAGTTATAAGATACTTTGGATTAGATCAATAAAATCTAAAAGAAGAAGAGAAAAATACCCAGTAAGTGAAATCAGTTGAACAATCTGGCTTTTTCTTTCACTAAGGAGGAAGATAAAATCAGAAGTGACTTGTTCCTCACTCCGTAAAATGCACTGACTGAAACACATAAGTTTACAATACACAACGGTTACGTATAATACAACTTTAAGCTTACAAGTACGTTCTACATTTTATTGGAAAAAAATATATATTAAATGCCAAAATTACGTCCTATTTTTATTTTCTACTTATTTAAAGTAGAAGTCCTATGCTCATATTCTAAAACAACCAATCAAAAAGAATTTTTAACACATTCTGTTCCTAATATACTACCATTGCTCTTAAGAGATGTTTAATCAAAAATAATAAAACTCATGCATTTTGATCCTGTCATAAGACTGAATGCTCATGTCTCCTCCACCCCAAATTCATATGTTGAGATCCTAGTCCCCCAATGTGATATTTAGAGGTGGGGCCTTTGGAAGGTGATTAGTGCCCCTACAAAAGAGATCCCAGAAATATAAAAAGTGGACTGTGCCTTTATACATGAGATCACAGCGAGCGCTCTCACACCTTCTGCCTGCCATATGGAGGCGGAGGGAGAAACAGGAAGCAGGACCTCAGCAAGACCAATCTGCTGCTGCCTTGATCTTGAACTTCTCTGCTTCCAAAACTGTGAAAAATAAATTTCTGTTCTTTTATGTTAGAAAAGTCTGTACAGACTGACACAAGTGTTTAATCTGATTTAATATGCACAGAGAATCTGTAGATTTTTAGTCCCGGGTTGACAATCAATCTAAACCTTTGCTAAAGGGAGTAAAGTTCAAATAAGACAATTTCAGTGGTAAACGATCAATCTTTCCATTGGTTTCTTGCATCTAAGCCTTGCTACTCAAATATGCTGAGAAATAAATACGCAGAAAAGCATGTTGTCAAATCAAAGTTTAAAGAAGGTAAACCAGGGACAAAAAAAAAAAAAACTTTGGTGCCAAAAGTCAGCCTGCCTCTTGAACAGATAGTAAACAAAACAACTTCAAACTGACAAAAGAGACTCCACTCGCCACAGGGAGCATCTACGGCAGTCAGTAATTAAAAAGCAAGTTACATTCTAGAAGTATGTTTGTGAGTTAATTGGATAGAAAACAGCATATGTTCTTCTACACGTTAGAAATGTTTCATTATTAGACTCCTATGCTAAGTCCAAAAACTAAATTAGCCTAAAACTAGTTATTTACTGAAAAGAACAGTATAAAATAAGACAAAGAAAATACTAGTAAACCACAGAAAATACAACTGAATATGAAATAGTTGATTTTTAATCCTAAGGGCAGGTGTTTAAGAAAAGTAAACTTTGTCCTATAATAACGAAATGATAGGTTGATACATCTGTGGAGATTTTTTTTAAGTATCTGAGGAAATTATAAAGGACATTTAAGATTAATGCCTTCAGTATATCTATCTTGATTTCAAACAACTGACATTATTTTACTTGGATAAAAATATTATTTTTTGGTTATAAAGCCAACAGCTCCTTAACTGTCATGGTGGCCCAGGGCACCACTGTAAACTTTCAGGGGAATGGTGAAATGTTTTCTTTTTCTTTTATTTTTTTTGAGACAGGTTCTCACTCTGTCACTTAGTCTGGAGTGCAGGGGTGTGATCATGGCTCACTACAGCCTCAACCTCCCAGGCTCAATCAGTCCTCCCACCTCAGCCTCCGTAGTAGCTGGAATTGCAAGCATGAACCACTCTGCCTAAGTTTTGTATTTTTTGTACAGATGGAGTTTCACCATGTTCCCCAGGCTGGTCTCAAACTCCTGAACTCAAGCAATCCACCCACCTTGGCCTCTCAAAGTGCTGGGATTACAGGCAAAAGCCACGGCGCCTGGCCAAAATGTTTTCAATATATGAAAACAAAAACAAAAACAAAAAACCCACAGCAATATCCATTAGGCAGCATAAAAACTATTAACTTAAAGTGGTTTGCGGTTTCAATATTAGATCATGCTACATTCCTCTCAATGATGTTACGGCTTTGCAAAGTTGGGTTTTGATGATGTTTGTGATATAAAAGCAAATACTGCATGAAAATCAACATGATGTAAGAATTACCAAAAACCTTTTTTCCATAAAAAATTAAAGGAAATAAGAATAATAGTGTCCAGTGTGACTGCAAGGTTTGAGGGCTGGGCAGTATTCAGCAGGCACAAATCCCATTAGTAAGTGATTGTGGGTTTGCTTTCAAAAACAAAAATAGATTTGCTTTCAATTTATGTGTATTATTTTTTCAAAAGGCTACTAAGTTGTTAGGACTTAAACATATTATGTTATTTAAATGAAACTGTCAGGTACATCTTTTGGCCTAGAGGCACCTTGAAAATAAAATCACTGCGATACTAAGGGTGCCATAAACTGAGAATATTTGGAACATTCCTGTTAAGCATAGTTTCTTATTTGTTTATTTTTTGTTTTGCTCCACAAATTTAAAGAGAAAGCATGACAAATTTAAAATAAAAATACTAGGAGAGTAAAGGAAAAAAGAGAAAAAATATGTCTCTAAAATATGAAGAAAAATGCGAAGAGAGCAGGAAGGACAGTGATTCAACACACTCAGTGACTGGATGTGTGGCTGGGTTGCATGTGCACTATTGTGTGTGCAAGAGATGGCTAAAATAGAATGTACGTAAGAACACTAGGCTATGAAAGACAGAGTGGATACACTGCATGTGTTCATTTTAATCATATTATCAATCATTATCCCCTAAGAAAAAAGGAGACAGTGGAAAGGGATTGTGAATTAGATCTAAATATTCACTAGGAAAAAAAATGATAGCTTGCACAGCAATGCAAATGTACTTAATGCCACAAAACTGAACCATTTAAAAAGGTTAAAATATTAAATTTTATGTTACATATATTTTACTACAATATAAAATAAGTGATGCTGTTATCCTAGGATCTTTCATGATGTCTCATACAAAATCCTGCTCTATAATCGATAAATGCATACTGAGCAATGAATACCAGGATGATACTGCCACTTAACAACTCTTTAAAAAGAGAGAGTGGTTCACTAGTTGCCTGGAGTCAGGGAAAGTCTAACCCGAACCTGACCATTTGTTTACTTGCAAGTTTTAGGCCTCAATTTATCATTTGACTATAGCTACTTCTTGCTAATTGCTCTTTGACACGGATCAGCATCCTGATATCTTTAATATTCTTTTAAATAGACTGGATTTCATTTCTTCTACATGCACTCCCAAATATATACCTTCATAGCAAAAACAAAATGATATTGTGGGATTTTTTTTTTTAAGTTGAGTTTTATGACACAGGAGGCTGACTTCTTTATGTATTCCATAATGTGTTTGGAAAGACATCCCAACTTATTTGTCCCTCTTCCAGTGTTCCTCCTCCCCAACACTGGAAGCTCCATCTCCAAGAAAAATCTTCCTTAGTCTCTCTTTTTTTTTTTTTTGGTTTCGGAGACAAGGTCTTGCTCTGTCAGCCAGGCTAGAGTGCAGTGGCATGATCTCAGCTCACTGCAATCTCCACCTCCTGGGTTCAAGTGATTCTCCTGCCTCAGTCTCCTGAGTAGCTGGGATTACAGGGGCGCATCACCATGCCCAGCTAATATTTGCATTTTTTAGTAGAGATGAGGTTTCAATACAGCATGATTCAAAAACCAACTGTATTCAAAATATTAATACTCTTTCAGGTATGTGAACTTTGTATTTGAACCCAACGTTTTCAGCACACAAAATATCAATAAATATTGTTAAATGAATAAAGGTGCTTACTGTTGTATTTTTTTCCAATTCTATGTCAAATTTAAAAAAAAGGTTGAAAATACCCCTTGTGGTGAGAATAAGAAAATAAAGTCCCATCCTTGCCTTATATAACTTCCACTGAAAGGACAGTCTCTTCAACAAACTGTGTTAGGTAAACTGGGTACTACATGCCAAAGAATGAAAATGGACTTTTATCTTATATCATGCACAAAAATCAACTCAAAATGGAATGAAAACTTAAATGTAAGACCTGAAACCATAAAACTCCTAGAAGAAAACACAGGGAAGAAGCTTCTTGACATTGACTTTGCCATGATTTTCTGAATATGACACCAAGAGCTCAGGCATCACAAGCAGAAATAAACAGGTGGGGCTACATCAAACTGTCCACAAAAGGAAACAATCAACAAAATAAAAAGGTAACCTAGACAATGGGAGAAAATATTTGCAAACCATATATCTGATAAGGGGTTCATATCCAAAATATAGGGCTGGGTGTGGGGGCTCATGCCTGTAATCCCAGCAATTTGGGAGGCCAAGGAGGGTGGAGTGCTTTGAGTCCAGGAGTTTGAGACCAGTCTGGGCAACATGGAAAAACCTCATCTTTACAAAGAATACAAAAAATTAGCTGGGCATTGTGATGTGCACCTGTTGTCCCAGATACCCAGGAGGCTGAGGTGGCAGGTTCGATTGAGCCCAGGAAGTTGAGGCTGCAGTGAGCTATGACTGTGCACTGAACTACCCCCTGGGCAACAGAGTGAGACCCTGTCTAAAAAAAAAAAAAGAAAAAATCCAAAATATATAAGAAACACACATGAAACAATATCTCAAAGCAAACAACTACAAACAACAATTTTAAAATGAGCAAAGGACCCCAAATAGACATTTTTCCAAAGAAGACATGACAATGGCTAACAAGTTTATGAAAAGGTGTTTAATATCAGAAATCATCAGAGAAATGAAAATCAAAAACCACAATGAAATAGCTATCTCACACCTGTTAGTATGGCTATCATTTAAAAAAAAAAAGTGTTAGATGTGGGGAAAAGGAAAGGGAACACTGTATACTGTTGATGGAAATGTAAATTGGCACAGGCGCTATGGAAAGCAGTATGGAGGTTCCTCAAGAAATTAAAAAGGGAACTACAATTTGATCCAGCAATCCCACTACAGGGAAAATACACAAAGAAAATGAAGTCGGTACCTTGAAGACATATCTGCACTCCTGTGTTCACTGCAGCATTATTCACAATAGCCAAAACATGAAAACAACCGGTGTCCATCAACAGATGAATGGATTAAAAAATTGTGAAATACTATACAAAATGGAATATTATTAAGACTTTAAAAGGGAGATCCTGACATTTGCAACAACAGGAAAAACCTGAAAGGCCTTATGGTAAGTGGAATAAGCCAGACACAGAAAAATACTGCATAATCTCACTTATGTGGAATCTTAAAAAGCTGAACTAATAGAAGCAGAGTAGAACGGTGGTTATCAGGAGGTGGGGAGGCTGGCAAAATGAGGACATGTTGGCCAAAAGATATAAGGTCACAGTTATACAGGATGACTAAACCTAGAGGTCTAATGCACAGCATGATGACTATAGTTAATAATATTGTAAGGTATACTTAAAATTTGCTAAAAGAATAGATTTCAGGTGTTCTTATTTTTTAAAACAATAACTGTGTGAGGAGACAGACATGTTAATTTGCTTCACTCTAGTAATCAATTCACTATGTGTATATATAAAAATATATATATCAAAACATCATGTCGTACACCTTAAATACATACAATTTTTATATAAAAAATTAGAAACACAGTTCTGAGAGAAAAGAGGCATTCATTTTTGACCTGGTGGGCTCAAGCTGTCCTGTGGCTTCTGTTTGTTTGCTTGCTTTTCTTATCTTAAGAAGAACACTTTCCTTTGCAGTGCCAGGAGCAGCTGCTTTGTAAATGACTCCCTGGAACTTTTTTTTTTTTCCCCAACCAAGCCAGTCATTGAGTAAATAGGCACAGAATTGTGAAGATTGATGTTGCCCCAAGGCTCAGTCCTCACTGTGAACATCTGCCATTTCAAACACACAGGTCAAGAGTTTTTGTGTAGTATTTTGCTAAACAATGCCCTAAGCAAAACGCAAATAAAATTCTTTTCAATAGGATTTAGCATCTGCTTCCAGGTGGCTTAATGTATCAGCATACTGAAAGCACCAATTCTCCATCCTCTGTCTCTCCTCACCTAAAAGGTAAGATGAATGTCAGCAAATAATCTTGAGTTAATTGGTAAAGCTCTTCTTCCCTCCTGCCACATCCCCACCCCAATGAGAAATGACTTCATGCCTCCATATTATAAATCATACTGTGATGGTCAGATAACATTATAAAGCCTATGTCAAACTAAAATAGGCCTGATTATACCGCACAAGGAGGACAAAATGAAAACAGCAGACAACTTTTAGCTATTGGATTATCAAAGTTAATTGTGAGCTGAAAATTCACAATTTTTACATTTCTTATGCTTCTCCCTTGTTAAAGTTACAGAAATTGTTGCTGCTTAAGTAACACAAAAGTTACTACTGGAGTTACACCTTACAGAAACAAATGTTGGCAATACTGCAGTTATAAGATATTTTAAAAATTCCATTAAAAATGGCAATGTTTTTTATTTGTTTGTAATTCTTGTAATTCTCATATTTTTAAGATATAGAGTAGGCTTTTTTTTGTTTTGTTTTGTTTTGTTTTTGAGACAGGGTCTCACTCTGTTGTCTCGGCTGGAGTGCATTGGCATGATCATGGCTCACTCCAGTCTCGACCTCCCCAGCCTCAGATGATCCTCCCACCTCAGCCTCCTGAGTTGCTGGGACTACAGGCATGCACCACCATGCCCAACTAATTTTTCTATTTTTTTTGTAGAGACATAGTTTCCCTGGTCTCAAACTCCTGGGCTCAAGTGATCCACCCTCTGAAATTGCTGAGATTACAGGCATAAGCCACCGTACCCAACTGGGTAGGGATTTTTTGTTGTTTGTTTGTTTGTTTTTTTAGCATCATTTAGTATTTTAGGGATCCAGTGTTCTTTAATCTAAAAGAGTTCACTTAGTTAGAATCTAGTGGGATAAAGGAGGCTGTGAAAAAGCCAAAAGACAAAAAGCTGAGATGGAAAAAAAAAATTCCTATTGTCACAAGAAAATACTAACAGAGCTTTTGGGAGATCAGTGAAGGGGAGAAAAATCCTGTTATGAAGATAAAGATTCACAGAGGAAGTTGCATTTGAGTTAGTCCTTGAAGGAGGTAAGGGATTTTGATAGGTGGAGATGGAGTGGGAAGGAGACCAATTCAGACAATGGACAGGACACCACAGAAACAAAGTAACAGAAGAATCAAAGCCCAGGGGGTGTTTGGAAAAATACCTAGCCTGGAGTATGACACACAAGAAGAGCAGTAATTGGGTGGAAAGCTAAGTTGGCTCTATATAAGAACTAATGACCCTGAATGACAATCTGAGGAGGCTATTCAATTAAACATATTTAATTTTGTAGGTGAAAGTGGACCACTGAAGGTTTTAAATTCAAGAATGGCATAATTAGGAAATTTAATCTGGTAATATTATATAGATGATTCGATCACAGAGGGGAGTGCTTAAAGAGGTATTCATATAAGTGGCTCCTTCAGAAGTCCAGGTGAATGGTAATGAAGAGACAATTCAGGTGGAGACAGTGTCCATACAAAGGAGAGTGTTAAAACTATTGCATGGATATGTGTATTAGTCTGCTGAGACTGTGATATAGTTCTGATGTTTGTCTCCACCCAAATCTCATGTTGAATTGTATTCCCTATTGCTGGAGGTGGTGCCTGGAGGGAGGTGACTGGATAATGGGGGCAGAGCTCTCCTGGCTTGGTGCTGTCTTCATGATAGTGAGTTCTCACAAGATCCAGTCACTTAAAAGTGTGTGCCACCTCCTCCCTTTTCTTTTCCTCCCCAACCCCTGTCTCTCTGGCTTGCTCCTGCTTTCACTATGTGAAGTGCCTGCTCCTGCATTGCTCTCCACCATGAGTAAAAGCCCCCTGAGGCCTCCCCAGAAGCTGATGCTGGCACTGTGTTTCCTGTATGGATTGCAGAACCATAAGCCTATTAATTTCCTTTTTTAATAAATTACCCAGTCTTGGGTATTTCTTTATAGCAATGTAAGAACAGCCTACTACTTTGAACTGAAAAGTGGGGTGTTGCTATAAAGATATCTGAAAATATGGAAGCAGCTTTGGAACTGGGTAACAAGCTGAGGTTGGAAGAGTCTGGAGGGCTCAGAAGAAGACAGAAAAATGAGGGAAAGTTTGGAATTTTTTAGAGACTAGTTACATTATTGTGACCAAAATGCTGATGGTGATATGGACAGCAAAATCCAGGCTGATGAGGTCTGTGATGGAAATGAGGAACTTACTGGGAACTGGGGTAAAGGTCACACATTTTATGTGTTAGCAAAGAGCTTGGCTGGATTGTGTCCATACCCTAGGGGTCTTTGGAAGTTTGAGCTTCATAGTGACTATACAACATATCTAGCAGATGAAATTTCTGAGCAGCAATACATTCAATAGGTGGCCCGGCTGTTTCTAAAAACCTACACTCAGAAGCAGGAGCAAAGAAAAGATTAAGAGTTGGAATTTATATTTAAAAGGGAAGCACAGCATAAAAGCTTGGAACATTTTCCACCTAACCATGTGGCAGAGAAAGAAAAAGCTTTTTTTGAGAGAGGAATTCAAGCAGGCTGTGGAACAACCAATTGCTAGATAAATTTGCATAACAAAACCCCACCCAGTGCTGACAGCCAAGACAACGGAAAAAGGCCTTGAAGGCATTTCAGAGACCTTCATGGAAGCCCCTCCCATCATAGGCCCAGAGGCCTAGGAGGGAAGAATGATTTTGTGGGCCAGGTCCAGGGCCCCACTGCCTGGCACAGCCTCAGGATACTGTACTGCATTGGAAGCTCTGTGTCCAGACTCTGCTCAAAGGACCCCAGACACTATCATGCCACTGCTCTGGAGAGCACAAACTGCTGTAAGTCTTGACAGCCTCCATGTATTGTTAAGCCTGCAGGTGCACAAAGTCCAAGAGTGAATGAGGCTTGTCACCTTCCACCTAGTTTTCAAAGGCTGTATGGAAAAGCCTGGAAGCCTAGGCAGAAGCCTGCTATAGGGGCAGAGCCCCAACAGAGAACCTCTACTAGGGTAGTGCCAAGGGGAAACATGAAGTTGGAACCCTCACATCTGGTCTACACTGGGGCACTCCCTAGTAGAGCTGTGAGAAGGGGATCACCACCCTCCAGACCTCAGACTGGCAGCTTGTATCCTGCACCTGGAAAAGCTGCAGGCACTCAACAACCTGTGAGAGCAGCTGAGGGGTGTGGGGAGGATGCCCCCTGCAAAGCTAAAAGGGCAGAGCTAACCAAGGCCTTAGGAGCCCCCTCATTGTACCAGTGTGCTGTGGATGTGAGACATGCAGTCAAAAGATATTATTTTGGAGCTTTAAAGTTCAATGACTGCCCCTGCTAGGTTTTGAACTTGCATGGGGCCTTTAGCTCCTTTCTTTTGGCCAATTTCTTCCTTTTGGAATATCAGTGTTTACCCAGTGCCTATACCCCCATTGTATATTGGGAGTAAATAACTCTTTTTGATTTCACAGGCTTGTAGATTGAAGGGATTTGCCTTATTTCAAATGATGTTTTAGACTTCGGACTTTTGAATTAATGCTGGAATGAGTTAAGACATTGAGGGACCATTGGGAAGGCATGACTGTATTTTGCAATGTGAGAAGGACATGAGATTTGGAGAGGGCCAGGTGCAGGATTATATAGTTTTCATATTTGTCCCCACCCAATTCTCATGTTGAATTGTAATCCCCAGTGCTGGAGGTGGGGCCTAGTAGGAGGGGTTCAGATCATGGAGGTGATCCCTCATGGCTTGGTGCTGTTTTGTAATAGTGAGTTCTCATAAGATCTGGTCATTTAAGAGAGTGTGGCACCTCCCATTCTACTCTCTCTTTCGCTCTCGTTCCCTCCATTGCTTGTTCCTGCTTTGACTATGTGAAATGTCCACTCCTGCTTTGCTTTCTGCCAGGAGAAAAAGCTCCCTGAGTCCTCCCCAGAAGCTGATGCCAGCACTATGTTTCCTGTATAGCCTGCAGAACTGTGAGCCAATTAAACCCCTTTTCTTTGTAAATTAACCAGTCCCATGTATTTATTTACAGCAATGCAAGAGAATGGCCTAATACAGTCTAACATAATAAAATGCCCTAGACTATGTGGCTTACACAACAGAAATTTACTTTTTCACACAGTTCTGGAGGTTGGAAGGGTGAGATCAAGTGCCAACATGGTCAGGTTCTGGTGAGAGCTATCTCCCTGGCTTGTAGAAAGCCACATTCTCACTATGTCCTCACATGGTGGCAAAAGACAGACATGAAGATGGGTGGGGAAATTTAAAGAACCCTCTTTTCCTCTTCTTATGAAGAGGAACCCTACTGGATTAGGGCCCCACTTTCATGACTTCATTTAACCTTAATTATCTGCTACAGGCCCTATTTTTAAACAGTCACACTGGCACTTAGAACTTCAACATATGACTAGGGTGGGGCACGACTCAGTCCATAACAGTATTTACAGTCCATACAGAATTTAGGGATTAAAGCCAGGCGTGGTGGCTCATACCTCTAATGCCAGCACTTTGGGAGACCAAGGCAGAGGACTGCTTGAGGTCAGGAGTTTGAGACCAGCATAAGCAACATAGAGAGACCACTACAAAAACAATTTTTTTTTTTTTTTTAATTAGCCAGACATGGTAGTGCACACCTGTAGTTCCAGCTACTGGGGAGGCTGAAGCCAGAGGCATATGAGGTTACAGTGAGCTATGATTGCACCACTGAAATCCCACCCTTGGCAACAGAGTCCCTGTCTCACACGCACAAAAAAAGAATTTAAGGATTGATTGGCCAGGAAAGGCACAGGATGAAGAAAGGAGCCAAGAGAATTTTGAGAGTGTAAGAAAAACAGACTCCCAGGACATTCTTAGAAACAGGAAAGCCTGAAGGGAGATCAGGTTGCTGGGTAAAAGTAGAGGATAATGGGCTTTATTAGACATATTAAGTGTGAGTTTCTGGCAGGATAATAAAGGAAAAGCAACTGACCTATTCATGGAGGGTATGATTTTATGTGATATGCAAATGAATAAAAACTTAGTATTTAAACAAAACAATAAAGAAGTTAAATTTGTGGTGATGTAATTAGGCAAAATATATCAATATTGGGTTATAGGGTCAGAGGTACATGTTCCAAAACATAGAATTAAGTTGTCTAGACAGCTCATATTACTGTATATTTAATCACACTTTGCCTTGACAGGTACATATAACATTAATACAGTGCTGGCTATGTGTAAGCCCATATTGTTCTTAATGAATGCCATATCCTGCCTGCCCAGACTGTGGGTTGCTCTGGGTCAGTGACCCAGCAAATCTATGTTTGTATTCCAAGCACTTAGTGTGGTATACGGCACAAAGTCAGGAATCTATAAATGTGGAATGACTCACTCCCCGGAAAAAGAGGCTGAGTCATGAGCACTCCAACTAATTTCACCTCTAGACATTGTATTATTCATATAAAACAACATCGTAGGAAGCGAGGCACGAGGTATGGCTCTTAATGGAATGTTCTGTACTCTGACATGTTTGCTGTAGCTGCCATAACAATGGCTGGAAATGAAAGTTAAAGCTAAAGAAGGTCAGTTACATGCTGGGAAATTGGAACTACTTCACCCATTTGCTGTCACCACACTGAACATAAAATGACTAGGTGATGCAGCAACTAGAAATAAATGAGTATCAATTGAAAATGAAGAATTTTAAGATGTCTAAATCACAGAATTTGTTTTATGAAGGCTAGAATACCATTCTAATACAAAACAACAACAATTACAGGAAATGAGCATTAAGTATTTAATATAACTCAACCATTCTACAAAGTTTGTCAGATGCATTATTGAGTTAGTCTTCACGAAGACCAAACACAGCAAACACTATTTTTATTCCCAGGAGAAAACTAAGCTTATAAAGATTGAATATCCAATATCTCTGTTTGTTAGTTTTCCTTCTGACAGTCAGGTCCCTCTTCTGCAGGTCAGCTGAGTTTGCTGGAGGCCCACACCAGACCCTCTTTGCCTAGGTATCACCAGTGGAGGCTGCAGGACAGTAAAGATTGCTGACTGCTCCTTCCTCTGGAATTTTTGTCCCAGAGAGACACCCACCAGATGCCAGCCGGAGCTCTCCTGTATGAGGTGTCTGTTGTCCCCTGCTGGGAGGTATATCCCCTTTAGGAGGCACAGGGGTCAGGGACCCACCTGAGGAGGCAATCTGTTCCTTAGCAGAGCTTGAGCACTGTGCTGGGAGATTCACTGCTCTCTTCAGAGCTGGCAGGCAGGAGTGTTTAAGTCTGTTGAAGCTGTACCCACATCCACCCCTTCCCCCAGCTGTCGCAGGGAGATGGGAGTTTTATCTATAAGCCCCTGACTGGGGCTGCTGGCTTTCTTTCAGTGATGCCCTGCCCAGAGAGGAGGAATCTAGAAAGGCAGTCTGGCTACAGCAGCTTTGCAACACTGTGGTGGGCTCTGCCCAGTCCAAATTTCTGGGCAGCTTTGTTTACCAATGTCTTTTATTAAGACAAAGAAATAACAAAAATCACAGAAAAAGTGGAATATATACATATATATGGATATATGGCCAGCATATTTTTTCATCTTTTGTTTTTAAATTTAGAGCACTGATAGATTTTCCTACCTATATAATTTTCTAAGGAGTTCTGGCATGTTCAAATTCAGGTAGAAACAACAGGGGAAAACGTGCTTTGAAGAAACTTTAAAACCAATGATAAATTTTTGAAATGAAAATATCTCAATCTCTTATAGTTCTTTCTCTAAGTGTTTTCAGTGGGGCAAAAACTTTGGAAGATGGCAATATTTATTTATTTGCCTTTTAAAGTGAAAGCAAGTCTTTTAAAAGAAAGTAAAGGAATAAAGAATGGCTCCTTAATAGGCAGAGCAGCCCTGAAGGCTGTTGGTTTTCCATTTTTATGGTTATTTCTCGATTATATCCTAACAAGGGGTAAATTATTCATGCTTCCCCTTTTTAAACCCTATAGGGTAACTTCATGACATTGCCATGGGATTTGAAAACTGTCATGGCACTGGTAGGACTATAGCAGTGAGGATGACCAAAGGTCACTCTCATCACCATCTTGGTTTTGGCGGGATTTAGCTGGCTTTTTTTTTTTTTTTTTTTTTTTTTATTAGAGAGGGTCTAACTATGTTGCCCAGGCTGGTCTTGAACTCCTGGCCTCAATGTTCTTCCTATTTCATAGAAAAATAATTTGCCATTCAAAGACTTTGTGTAACTTTACCAAAGAGATAACTGGTAGAGTTGGTGTTTGAAATCAAGAAATTTTCTTTACAGAGCCCATACTCATCTCACTATACTAGCCTACCTTGACCGTGTTTCCCAGGGTTTTTATGGGTTTTTTTTTTTTTTTTTTTTTTTTTTT